>NC_143129.1:99935424-100236905 GCF_059928025.1 Delphinapterus leucas
CTGTACAACAGAAACTAATACAACTTTGTAAATCAACTATACTTCAATAAAAAAAAATTTAAAAATAAAGTTGCCCAAGTTCTTGTGGAAAAAATTTGTTTATTTGTTTAAATGTAATAAAGATTGAAGTAATAATAACATAGAGAGAAATTTATTCATGCTGCATTTTGAGTTAAAATGAAAAAGGAGCTTTAGCATTTTATAGAGGGATACAGAAAGGATCAGTTTCCTAGTATAGTTACTTAAGAAAAGGTAAACAAACTGAATCTATCTCAAGGAATATTTCCTCTGTGTTAACAGAGATTCCAGAAGTTTTGCTCAACAAAATAGCAGTTGATCTATAACACTACCAAACTTAGTGCATTTAGAATTTTTACAAATGAGTGAGTAGAATGGGTAGCGTTTGTGCAGGTAAAGAGATGGATGATAGCTTATTCCATAGTTTTCAAAAATTATGGAATTTAAAATTGTAAAGGAGTCTGTAGTCTCTTCTACAAGTGGTAAAGCATGGTCTAGAAAACTTCTATAATGGACAGAAAGAAAAATTTTTTAAAAATCTAGGTATCATGATTCATGATGGAGTTACCTTGGACTTTTGTAAAATCCCACCATTTTAAGTAAGTAGTTTTTAATCTAGTAATTAAGGCACCTATTTGAGAAATTCTTATTTTGAGCTTCTGTATGTTATCTTTTCTTAGTTTCGTTATGGTGGTGATGGTTCCAAAGGACCAATCATCTCTGCTCAGGAAGCTCAGGCCCAGGCCATTCTTCAGCAGGCTCGGGTAAGAAAGGATCAACATGTAGTTCCATAACCTGATTCTGTGCCAAATTATGCAAGAGAGAGAAAGTGTGTGTGTGTGTGTGTGTGTGTGTGTGTGTGTGTACCTGGAGGGTGCTACTATTATGAACAAAATACTTCTGAATAGTATGTTGAATTTAGATGGAGAAGATACTAAGATAATATCTATTTTTCCAATAGGAATATTTTCTTTAATTTCATATTTAACTTAAATGACTGACCCTTGCAGTATTGCCATACATAATTCTGGCAAAAACATGCAGACCGTAATACACAAATTTTCTAATTTTTTTTCAAAGAGTACTGATGGATTTATATGTATCACCCTTTATCTTTCACATCCAGTTTTCCCTGCTAAGGCATATGTCAATGATCAATAAATAATGTAAGAGGATAAAGTTTAAAATAATTTTTCCACCCAATCTTATAGATTATTCAGGATATCCCAAATAATCCAGAAAATTAAATTTCTTAGGCATTCTTGTGGAAGAAAGAAACCTTCAAATGGGTATTCTAAGCTCGAATCATTGTAATCTATATTTTAAACCAAATCCATTCAGTTCATACTTGTTTGTCAGCTAAAAGCTTTCCACTATCTGTATACTTATATAATATAAAATTGTTTGCTTTCTAAGTTAGCTCCAGTGCAGTTAAAATATAGATAAGAAAATCAAAAGAATGGATCAGGAAAGGGTTGAAAGTCACATAACACTTTTATTCATAATATAGTCTTTTTTTCTTTTCAAGGAAAAAGGAAATAAAGGGCTTATAGTTGACATGGATATGGGTACCTGTTTCCTAAGTGATATAAATCATTTTGGTGATAACTATTTATCACCATAAATTTATGAGTGCATAAATTATCTGAGAGTGTAAGTCTATTAATCTGAAAAGATGCCATTGTTTGGTTACATCATTTATAAAGACAATGAAACTTAAATATTTGTTTATTAGAACTTGGCATAATACAAATCTAAAAATATTTAAATTGATTTACTAATGATGCCTACAACTTATAAATTTTATTACTTTGAACAGATTTTAGGTAATTATTTGAGCTTAAATAGTTTATTAGGCCACTGAATTCCTAATTTTATTAGTCCTTTTAACCTACTTGGAAATAGGTAGCAAGCATTATAATTCCAATTTTTCAGATATTTAATCTCAAGAATTAAGAAGTGTATTGTCAAAAATCTCATGGTGAGTCAGTAGTGAAATTTTGGAGATATTACTGTTTTCATCTCATGCACTTTTCTAATTTGATTTTACATTATTTCTATTACAATATTATTTTTTATATCTGTTTTGGCAATCTAAATATTCATCTTTTGGAATCACTAATATTAAAAAATAGCACACCATACTAATTTAACATCTGTCAAATATTTATCCTTTTACTCTACTTGTTCTAGCTTTCCAAGTGCTAATTTCACATTTCTAATATTCAGTGTCAATAGTGCATGTAATCAGTCTATCATGCCTATGATTCTACAAAATAAATGTATTTTTCTATAAAGCATTAAATTTGAGATTTGTTAAAATAACTGTATTATCTAAGCACTTTCTGATCAATTTTGCTTTTTACTATCTGGCTTGAATTGTCATAGTTTTTTTCCTAAAATACTGCTAGAAAACTTTCACTTAAAGCACTTCAAATTGTTCACATCTAAAAGTATTGTCAATGAGAATTACACCTACATATTTAAGAGAAGCCTACACAATATTCTCAATGCACTTTTGAGTAGAAAAATCATCAGATATTAAATTTCTTATTAGATGTTAAAATCTATTTTAACTTTTGTCGTTTAATAAATCATAATATATATGGTACAAGATTGTATATAAGTCACAACAGCTTAAAAAATGTCTGATACTTATTGGTCAATTTGTCATTCTAAAAACTTGTGATTCTTCAGTAATCTGGCACTCTTTCTACTATGTAGCTATTATACCTCTGTTGATGAGCTGCTACTTAAGGGTAACTTGTGCAAATGATTATTGTGGTTTAATATGCTCATCCAGGGAGGCATTCCTGAATTTGCTATATTTTATTTTCTAGATTGCTCTGAGAGGTCCACCTGGTCCAATGGGTCTAACTGGAAGACCGGGTCCTGTGGTAGGTTACCCAAAAAGATAATATATGTTTAAATTCCTGTATTAGTAGTTCCTTGTGCAACTTTGGCCAGGCAGTTTTCATATCTCTGGCTGGTGAAAGTAGGGTAAATATACCGACTTATACTTGGATTTGGTTTCCATTTAAGAAATCTCTCTGAATTCAGTCCTCAGTAAATTTTAATGAAAAGGTTACAATGGAAAATTCTCAAATCAAACAAATACAGTAAAAAATATAATTGAATCACATATCCAATTATTAACTTTTCAAACTATAATTTATTTGCATAATAGTTTGAGTTGTTGAAGTTCAAGTGTACAGTAAGTTCTTGAGATTTAATTTTATGTTAAACAGAATTTATTAAAAAAGAAAAAAAATTTGAGGCCAATGAAGATTTTTCCATAATCTTAGGAGAAAGCAGGAGACTTGGCTTAAACTTTAAGTTGCCTCTAGTATTCCATTAACTGCTTCAGATATTAGAGAAATTATTTTGTCTTTTAGAGACTCTTGGCAAATAAGTGTTTTATTTTCCTTACAAGCTTACTGACAAGCTAATATTCTATATATTTTTAAAAATATTTTGAAACTTACCAAATGCTAAGCAGTGTAGCAATTCACACACACACAAAACAAAGATTCTTTTTAAATCATACTTTTTTCTTAAGGGAAAAGAACATTGTATAATTCCAACCTGAGTTCTCATTGATTTTAAAATGAATGGAATAATTTCTATTTTAAGTATTTTTTTGATATAAAAAGCTGTAGTATACTTTCAATATGATCTTATATGCTCACAATGTTTTATTGAAATAATGGTATTTATAGAAATTATTACTCTGAACATTCAAAGTTTATCTTTGGTTTACTTAGTAGACACAGCAAAATGATTTTATTCAAATTTGAATCAATTAAATAGTTTTACTGATCTTATTAGGAGGAAAAATAGTTTTCTTCATGTAGTTTATTCAAGAGTTTGTTATCTACTTTTCCATAAATTTATGGTTCTCTTCAGTCTTGAAATTTTATAACATTTCATATATCTTGGAGGGCTTTATACTCAATCATATGAGCTCATGTGGAATATGTGTTCTGGCAATATGTTCCACAGAATTTAAATTATACACATTTCTAAATGCATTATTATGTATTTATCATGTAGTTTTACTCTTCTGCCTTTCAAAATATAGTAGGGAAGATGAAAGATTCCATGTCATTTAATAAAGGAAGAAATAGAGTTAATATGTAATTGCTTGTTAATAATAACACATTTACATGACTGAGGAAAATCAGCAGTATGCTAGTGTTTTACAAATTTGGGGGCAGAAGAATTACCCACATATTTTATCCAAAGTGAAAGTTCCTGGGGCCTTGAACTTGAGGCTCTAATGTTGCATATTCAGGGTCGGAACTGGCAAACTATATTTTCAACGAGTGCAGCAGGCTGATTCTTACAGTCAAGCGTGTTTGGGAAACACTGCCTTTTGCTTAAATTAAAAATATCAGCCTAGCATCTGTAAGTTCTTGAGATTTTTTATTATCCTATTATCCAAAGGAATTTTCCTGCTTATCATCCTGACAAACACAAGTCTAGTGGATCTGTAGAGGGTAAGAACAGTGATGAGCAGAACCAGTGAAAGCTTGTTACATTAAGCTGTTCCTGTTTTCACCAGTCCTTAAGGGTCAGACATTCACAGCATGTTGGCAAAGAGAAAACATTGACAACCGTGTTATTACATTACCATTCTCAATGTAATATCCAAGATTAATTGATTTTATTACTTAAGTCTTTGTTATAGAAAGTTTTAGCTTCCTAAAATATTAAAGGTTGATATTGAGAGAAAAAAATCACATTGTTTGTTTTTACCATTTTCTCTTCTCTTATTCTTTGCTCCAAAACATAAAATTATAACAGACTTTAAAAAATCTTAATTCTAGAGTCTAACATATTTTATATATTAAGATTTAAGAAAGAAACAATATTTTAATACATAAATATGTTCATTCTTTCAGTGAAATATTCCTTTTTTCAATTATTTGTTTCCAATTGATTTTATAGACTAAAAGAGATCTATATTTTAAAATAGTCAGGAAACATAGAAAATGTTCTTTACCCTATTCTGTTACTGTCAATTATTACATGGCGATTTTTAGAATAAGTGTTTGGGCAAAGTAATTATAATCTGTTGAGTAGGTTGTGCTTATATACAGAATATATAATGCAGTAAAGTAATTAAAAATAGACTGTCCTTTAATTGCATTCAATTCTATGCTTAATAATCTGATTTAATGTAGAACCCCAGTTTCTCTCTTGAAGAAATTTAGTTGCAAGAATTCTTAATTAGACACTTGGAAGTCATCATTCTTGTAATTTTCAGGATTGGAATATTCATGTTACTTGACTTGTCATATTTTTTGGCAGTCATATTAATAGTTATTTTACTTTGGAGCCACCAGGAGGCTCTAGATACCTAGCATTTTCAGGCTTAGCATAGTTTTAACCTTTTTGCACTTTGATTCAATGTAGTATTTAATTGAATATTAATTTAAATAAATCAGAAACTTCTTAAACACACAGAGTATACCTCTTCAGAATGAAGTAACTATTACCACTATGTTCAATTTTAGTGTTCTAAAGCTTTTTAGGAAGATGAATGGCCTAGTATTTATTTTTTAAAACTCACAGCACTTTTATAAAGTGGTTTTATACTTTTTTCCAGTTACTGTGCCAGGCTTTTGTTGCACTTTGTGAATTATGTAAATATTTGGAAGAGGCATTTGTCATAAGGACTTATTCTCCTAAGGAAAAATAGACCAATCTAGGAAAAAATGCTTTGACATTATTTCAGGACAATTATAATAACAACAATAACATCTGTTCTTGACATTTTATTGCTATAGAATTCAGTGTCTGAGAAGTTTCTGAGTATAACAACATTAATATTTGCCAAGTTTCATAAATGAATTCAATGTGTACCCGATTCTGTAAAAATGTATTTCCTCTAGTACTCCACCACCGTGTAATGATAAACAACGCCTGTGTATCATCGTAAGTGCTCTGATGGCACACACATTAAAGAACATTTCAATGTGATTTCATGAAATTTGCTTCTGTGTAGTTATCAGTAAAATATAGACTTTTAAATATAGTTCACACACTGGAATACAGTCAAAATCTGAGAGGAGATGCATTTCAATCAGAGGACTTGAAAATTTTGTTGTATTAACTAATAAAATCATACTATTTGAAGAAATGTATTTTGAATAATGTTTAATTATTTCAAGTGAAAATGGTAGGAAAAAAACTGGTTAGGGAATTACAAGATTAAATGATTATGTCTTCACCTTTTCTCTACAGGGGGGGCCTGGTTCCTCTGGGGCCAAAGGTGAGAGGGGTGATCCAGGTCCTCAGGTAAAAATTAACCTATTTCACTTATTTTATTTTTGAGTTTATTTTATCTATTAGGGTGATTGAAGTGTCTACCATCTGTTTTATGAGTAAAGAAATTACTTACATTACCTTTAAGCTCACATCACCTTTTTCAATTGAAACATCTCTAACGGTCAGTTGACTGCCAATAACTTTATTAATTTAAACAATATTAAAAGAAGATAATAAGCTAGAATGGGAAAGTCTTGATAGTAATACGTCTTCAGAACATTAAATTGGCTTGAGATTGTACAGAACAGAGAAGTACTATTACAATTGTATTTATAGTGGCCCTGCCACAAGCCTAACATGTTTTCTGTGGAGAATAAAATCTAGTAAATTCTCTCAGAAAGAATATTTAATATACCTAAAAGAAGCTAATTTGAAGCCCTTTGTAGAGCTGAGGAAATTAAGAGAAATTAAGAACATCTGACCTGAAATTATTAAAAAGATCTTACATTATATTTACATGGTGCCAAATTAAAAGTATTATTTTTCCTTGAATGATAATAAGTAGATAGAGACATTCACTATAAGCACATTATGAATTATACTTATTCTAGGAAACTGTAAAAGCAAAATGTGATGTATTTTTAAAATTCATTTTTAATGAAAATGCTTTCTGATATACTCAATAACATATAAACTCAGATTGGGCTACAGGAGCTCTCAAGTGGCCATCCAACTAATTTTTTTCTTTTTTTAAAATTAGTTTTATTTTAACAATATTATAATGTAAACTTGAATGTGAACACCTATATGTATTCTTTGTCACCACCACCACAGTCATAACCCCAAGCAATTTCTTGGTGCCACTTTACAGTCACAACTTCCTCGTACCCCTAATACCTGACAAGCACTGATCTGTTCTTCATCACTACAGTTTCATGTTTCCAAGAATATTACATAAATGAAATCATACATTATGTAATCTTTGAGACTGGCTTCTTTCACTCAGCATAATGCCTTTGGGGTTTGTTGCAGTTGATGAGTGCATCAATAGTTTATTCCTTTTTGTTGCTGTATAATACGCCCCTGTTTGGATGCACCACAGTTTATTTTGAAATGAGAAAAAAATCCCCCCAAAATTTAGAAAGATATTTGGGTGACACAGAATGTGGCAACCTTCTTTTTCGTGCTTGTTAAATGTGGCCATAAAGAAATGGAAAACATTTGTACCTTAACTGAGAATTGTATAAAAATATTGATATGTTTTTTGCAAAGTTTATGAACTTTTGGGTCAGACTCACCTCTTTACAAAATGGATGAATCTGAAAACATGCTGCAGTAGTTTTCATGGTCTTTGCAGTTTTCCTTAACTCCAATGAGATGCAATATCAAATGAAGGATCATTTTCATTGAAAACTAACAAGATTTGTCCTGTTATTATTGCTCCTTGCCTTCCAGCTGGGGTATAGGATAGAGTTTTCTTGCTGCAATAGTTTTTTAAAAGCTATGTTCTTTTAATCTCTAATTATTAGGCAACCTTAATTTCATATTTCTATAATCAACATTTCACAGTAATCATAAGAATTATTTGTAATTTCAAATATGTGTTGCATTTTCTACCTCACTCATTATATGCATATTGTTTAAACTTAAAAAGGGTGTAGTTAATTAAATACAAAGGCCTATATACTATTTTTTACTGGATCTATATTGGATCTATTATTAGCTGTGTAATTTTATTTTAAAAATCACATATATTAATTCACAAGTAAGACATTGTATATTGATATAACATTGTATTATACTGCTTCAAGAAAGATATTGAGAATCTTTAAACTTTAATCTGACATGGCATGGTGCCAGTCAATAATTTGAATTAAGGTTTGCCAAGTGATCCTCCAGGATTTTGTAGATGATTGAAAGAAATATGTACCAGCACTGTGCTAAATTATAGGAGTATAACAGAGAAAAAGATTTAGTCCAAAATCACAGTAGTTAACAATTTAATGGGAGATTGAACTATGAAAAAAAGACAATTATAATTCAATGTGATACCTGCAATAAAAGAATAAATATCCAGAATAGGATCTCCAAAAAATGAAGAGAAAGGTGAAGGCGAAGAGAAGAGGAATAAAATGGAAGTGTTTTCAGTCAAGTGAAATGTAAAACTGCAAGGTTTTGAGAATATATTTAGTAATTGAGGATTTTTTTAAAGCTTAAAATATCAGTTTATATGCCTTTTGTTTAAATGTAATTGCATGTCTATATAAACTTAATAAAATAGCATGACTCTTTTTTGGCAAGAAACCATTTAGAAAAATCGATTCTCTTGTCTTTTTGCTTTATCTAGAATTTTACATAAGAAATTATTTTCTTGTGTTAAAATGATTAAGGTAAAGCTAAGAAGATATAAATTTCTAAAGCCCTTTCTCCTGATGTGATTAAGTTTATTGATCAGGAATTCTATAAAATTAATTAATTATGATGTTTTGTATAGGGCCCTCGTGGTGTCCAAGGTCCTCCTGGTCCAATAGGAAAATCTGGAAAAAGGGTATGGTTAGTTTTCATTGTACATTTTGAGGGCATCTGAAATCATCAGTTATTTTGTTTTCTTTTATTCTGTGCTATTTGGAATCCCTTTTGCTTAGTCATGTTCTTGGTATTATCAGGGTCGTCCGGGTGCTGATGGAGGAAGGGGAATGCCAGGAGAACCCGGGGCCAAGGTCGGGAGCTCATCTCATACATTTGTATTTTCAGATCTCGTATCTCAGTTCACCCCTGAAATTTTTATATTTTAAAATAGAGTTTCTTGATATGAAAGAACATTTCACACTCAAATTACAGTGCAGAAATAAGCTGGAAATGTGATGATAATGATGACGGTGATGATGATGATGGTGATGGTGATTTTACAGGGGGATCGAGGATTTGATGGACTTCCAGGTCTGCCAGGTGACAAGGGTCACAGGGTAAGATATACCGTTCTGTACATTGTATACTTTTTATATTGAGATAATACAGGAATACTACAAAATATTGATACACTAAGATATAAGAAGAAAATTAATTTAAGTATTTGTGAACTCATATAAATTAGTACATCTACTAGATACTTGAAGAAAGATAAGTAGAATTATATGTGCGATACTCATATAAGTTCTTTAATTTCTTTTAGACATTAAAATACTCAGTTTACACAAACATAAGTTGATGTGGAATCTTTATGTACACGTATATGGAAAATACATTTATAGAACAAGTGTGGAGATTTAATTTTGCCTCTAATTTTTTGATAATTGCCTAAATTTCCTTATTACATTTTGTCTGTGGAAATATACTCAAAAGAGGACATCTATAGGCAGTTTGTCATTAATATAACAATATACTGGGCACTGTATTTTATTATACTAATTAGATGGCTCCAGTAGATTGAGACACCACAGGCTACTTCTCTGTGATAATATTAGTTTGCAATCCAGTGCAAGAGCTTATAATTCACTAAGGCTAAACAAAATACAATGTTGAACAACAATCCAGTCAATATTTTTAGTGGGAAATTAAGCAAAGATGTGGTCTTTCGAAAAAAGATCAGAATTTGATCTTCACATTTTTTTTCTCCAAAAGTTAAGAAGGAAGATGAGACAACCATTAGGAAATTGGAGAATATAAAAAAAATAGAAAGATAAAGAAAAGAGAGCACTATGAATGTCTAGCAAGACATTTAGTGTGTGCCTGTCACATGTTGAGAAAAATATATAATTTTGTTTTTTAAAAAATCCAAAAATGTCTTTAGTCTTCTAGAACTGTGCTGATTTAATAAGAATTATTTTAGAGGCAGAAAAAATGTAAATAAAAATCAGCAAAGTGTATCCATGTTTAAGACAGTCTTCAGCAAAATACTTTTCTATTAGTTTGTAATAATTAAATGTCTGAAAATTATTTGGGAATTTCATTTAAACCTTTTTGTTTTCAAAATTGAGGGAACATTTTTTCCTAGCATACTAATATATAATGCCAGTTAATGTAAAATTATGATTTATCTTTGAAGTGTTTTGAGGAGGGAAAATAGAGCATAAGTTTTTTCTGCAAATGTTCCGTTATATTTGGTAGGATAGCTGTAGGATAGACAAACATTCTAGTTTATTTTGTGTTCTACTTATACTTGGATTTATTTAATAGGGTGAACGAGGTCCCCAAGGTCCTCCTGGTCCTCCTGGTGAAGATGGAATGCGGGTATATTAAACTTCATTTCTTTTAAGAAATATTTAAAATTAAAACATAGAACAAAATCATGCTGAAATGTTACATTGTCTGATTGCATCACTCTCCCATTCATTTTGTCCATGACAGGGAGAAGATGGAGAAATAGGACCAAGGGGTCTTCCAGGTGAAGCTGTAAGCAACTTTCTTTTTTTCTTTTTAAATAATACCCCGTTTTGAAGGAATAGTGATTGGTGTTACATATATAAAGTCAATAATAAACTCAGATGACTCTTGCTGTCTTGCCTAAGCTAAGCAGGTAATTGTTATGTGAAAAAAACATTTAAAAATGATACTGAGAGCTCTTCTTTTGTTAAAGATAAAGTCTCAGAAAATCAAGAGAAAAAATTGTGGGATATAACATCTTTTCAGGCAAAAACCTTACCTAGTTTTTGTTGCTGTTTTTTGTTTTGTTTCAGTTTTTATATCATCAATAGCTCTAGAATCTAGTTATGTGTTTAGGATAAATTAATCTTATTATCAGAAGAAATACAAAAATGAGGTGCTTAGTATATACCAGATAGAACTATAAAATTTACTAGATTATATCCTTTTTTTCCACTGATTTTTACAAATGAGGAAACTGAATTGGAAAGGCTTACCCAAAGCTAGTTAATCAAAGAACCAGACGAGAAGCAGGCCTCCTAGTTTTAGTCCTAGTTTTCCACATTATAGAGCCTGTCAACTAAAAGGCATAGTAGCTCAAGTGAATATGACAGTAAGTCATTGTATTCACTTTTCTAAAGAAGGAAAAGAAGGAGGAACAAATAGAGGAGAGGGAAGAAGAAGAGAAGAAATTAATTAAGTCATAATAATTTTAAAAATCAAGCAAATGGTTTCTATAATCTTGCTAACATAGTTATCCAGCTGTTTGTTTCTTTCTCTCAGTAGAATATTCTTTCATGATGGAATTTACTTAACTGTAAAATAAATGAGAATCAGGACTCTTCTATTTGTGTAGTCTATCTTATTGAATAATAAGATTTAATAAGATTCAGTGTTGCTATTCAAATTGGAAAATGACACAAAAGTGACTTATTTAAAGCATTAAAATATTTCCTATTTTTAAAATTTCCCAAGCGATTCATATGTAAATTTATAAAAATCAAAGATACGGCTTCTGTATTAAAGACTTTCTTGTCCATCTTGGCTTTTGGATCAATATAAACACTAGATATTTGTGTCATATAAAAATGGCATTTTTAAACACCATTAAAAGAAGATGAACAAATATTTTAATCTAAACATTACATTAATATTTATTTAAAGGAAGAGGCATGTTTTGAAGGCATTTCTTATGAGAATGTGTTTTTCTTTTCCTCCTAGGGTCCACGAGGTTTGCTAGGACCAAGGGGAACTCCAGGACCTACAGGACAGCCTGTATGTATTGTTGAAAACATTCAAGATTTCCTAGGGAAAGCTTGTTACCAGACTTTTTAAAGCCAGGAGGCTGTGAAAGCTTTCAATAGACAGCAAAGGGTTTACTGCTCTGTTATATTCTAAGACCTAATAATGCTGCCTATCAGTTTAACTGAGCATACCCTACTCCACTGGCTTATTTCTTTTCTCTTCCTTTTAGTTTACCTATTTTATTGTTTCGTGTCAAATTCCGAATTCACAGTGGAAAATGCTGTTAGGTTGTCTCCATGGGCATGGAGAGGAGAGTATAGACCTTGGTTTTTGCCTCATTTCCATTAAGTTCTAAAATGATTTTTTAGTCAACCTAGGCTACTGGGTGTCATATTATTAGGTTAGTCTTCTAAATTTTCCATTGTAGCATCTGAACTTGTTAACACTCAAGCATATTTTTTTCGTCATTGAAGGGTATCGCAGGTGTGGATGGCCCCACAGGACCAAAAGGGAACATGGTATGTAGAAAATATCCATAAGATAACTCATTTCTGTAATCTAAGTACTAACAAACCACTTTTGTTGCTAAATCTAAAATTAAGATTTCTTACAATGTGTTGCCAAGTGCTTCTGCCAGCATTAATATTTTGCAAGATTTTCCGGATTCTCTATAGGGAAACATGATTTGGGGACTATTTTTCAACTGAAAAGAAAAAACCTATTATGTGAAATAGTTTTATTAAAGACTCTTTATATTTTCCTATGGCAGGGTCCCCAAGGGGAGCCTGGACCTCCAGGTCAGCAAGGGAATCCAGGACCTCAAGTAAGTCTAAACCGTCACAGCTTTTTTGAGATAATGGGATAAGATGGTATCTTTATACAAGAAAATTGACAGCCTCAGAATTTTCTATGTAGGGCTAAGAGTTTTTATTGTGAATGTAGGAAGATGATTCTTTTTTTTTTCTTTTCTTTTTAAAAAAAATTTGAGCAAATTTGCAGAGGCCTCTTTCTTCCAAGAGAAAAATGAGTCATTTGGTGTTCATGGAATGCCAGGACACCTGCAGGAGGGTTCTGAATAGAATCACATTACATATCCGTTGCCAGAAGAGTAGCTTATGTAAAACCCCTCATAGTGTTGCAAAACTTTCTGGGGAATGTGGGGGGATATATATATATAGATTCTCATAAATCATTTCATGTAAAATAGAGGGCTAATCATTTACTATTTTAAAAGTGTATTCTTGTGATGTGATTCTTGACATATGAAATGAATTCTTTTAAAATAGGGTCTTCCTGGTCCACAAGGTCCAATTGGTCCTCCCGGTGAAAAAGTAAGTTATTCTGTTGTTCTAGTAATGTCTGGTAAACAAGCTTGTGTTGTCAACTTTAGGGAGGTATAAGGTCTGCCTTCTGTTTTTGATAAGATATTTAAATGTCCCAGCATATAAAGAATTAATCTGGAGTTAAATTATGAAAGCACAGGGTGAGCAGCAGTCATTCATATGTCTCTGAACTGTAAATGATAAAATTTCAGAGAGTTTCCATTTGGATAACTTCCAAATGTGACATTCTCAGCTATATTAATTTCAGAAACGCACTGATATGAGTGTTTTCTCTTTATTTTGGTTCTTTTATTTCTCATTATTTAAAAAATGTAATTAGGTTTGCTTGTGACAAAAGGCTTTTAGCAAGGTCTAATTAAGGGAAAATTGTGACATTATTGCCACCATTTCTCATGTATAAATGGCAAATGATGTTCTTTTTAATAACTCAATGCCTGGATCAAAACAAGAATAAGTTTTTAATTAAAGAGATGTCTTTTGTCCCTATCTCCTCTGACAAATTCCCTAAGTAATATTTCCTGTCCCCTATAGTTACAGCACAGTGTTACCTAATTCTTTCTAATATATTTTTTCTTATTTTTGTTGATTTCTATGAATATGTAATTTTTTTAAAATTAACAACTTTATTGGGGTTAATTTCATACCCTAAAAATTTACTCATTTTAAGTGTACAAGTCAATGATTTTTAGTAAATTTATAGAGTTGTGCCACAATCACATATTTAGAATACTTATACCACCCCAGAAAGAAACCTTGTGTCAATTTGCACTCCCATTTCACCCACAAAGCTAGACAACCATTGATCTACTTTCTATCTTTATAGATTTACCTTATCTGAACATCTCATGTGAACAAGATATAGGAATGAAATTAATATTTTAATTTAATCATATGAATGAATATAATATGTGACATTTGTGTCTGGCTTCATTTGGCATAATGTTTTTGAGGTTTATCCATATTGTAGCATGTATCAGCACTTTGCTCCTTTTTGTTGCCAAATAGTATTCCATTGATTGAATATACCACATTTTGTTTACTTATTCAGCAGTTGAGGGACATATGAGTTATGTAACTTTTCAGCTATTATGAATAGTGCTGCTATGAATATTTGTAAAAAGGTTATTTGTGTAGACATGTTTTCATTTATTTTTGGTAGATACTTAGAAGTGGAATTGCTGGGTTATATGGTAAATTTATATTTAACATTTTAAGAAGTTTCCAATTGTTTTTCAAAGTGGTTGTACCATATTTCCTTCCTATCAGCAATTTATGAGGATTCTAGTTTCTCTAGATTCTCAACAATACTAATATTGCTTCTCTTTTTGATTATGGTCATTTTTGTTGGTGTGAAATAGTATCTTATTGTGGTTTTAACTGGCATTTCCCTAATCACTAGTGATGCTGAACATATTTTTATGTGCTTATTGACCTTTTCTATATATTCTTTGGTAAAATATATATTCAAGTCCTTTGGTAACATTCTTACCAAGTTACTTATTATTAATGTTAAGAATTAGCATAGCAAACTTAAATGATCTTTAAAGTACTTTTTCTCTGTGCATATTTTCCATATGTTTACAGTATTAGAGTGCTATGGAAAATGGTTTATTTATTTAAGATGTTAGGTACCAAAGGTGATTTAAAATCTTTGCTTTAGATCAGAGATCTTAATCTGGACATATATTCTTAACATATTTTGGATTAGCTCATCATAACCATAAATTGCACTTGAGGCGTGTGCCTATTGAATTCTCTACAATAATTTTATCATCTCTGAACTGGATTCCTAGGAAGAATTTGCTTTTAAGGAAAGCTGTTATATCTGAATTCCCTTTGTTGAGTCACAGGTAAAATATAGAATCTGATTCACTGCACTTCTTGTGGTAGGAAGAGAGCTGTCTTTAAGCACAAGCCGCTTCTTTCTCTGCTTTGAACATATCCAGCTCTTGAGTCCAAAGACAGCTTCTTTCCATCAAAAGGAGAAAGAAACTCAAGAACATGAAGAAAATGCATTTTATTTGTATTGCATTTATGGTATATAGTTTATTTTGGATCTATATTACTTTTATTTTCTTTATGATATACTGTGTTCTGTTTATTCTGGCTCAAGAGCCTTGTCTTTCAAAACTTGGTGAATAATGTTTTCAGTTGGATCATGCTATAATCTCACAATTAAATATAATTTAAGTAATGTCATATATTTTTAATTCCCAATAACTTTTATATTTTTGTCCTAAGTTATCATAGCCTATGCTGTTATTATATTTGTGATAAAAGATTTTATAAAGTTCAAGCTAATTAACTAAAATGGATGACAACTATATTGCTTTTCTGACACGTTGATAACTTAAATATACTGTTAAGTCCTGTGATTTAATTTATGGCTTCAGAATTTATATCACATATGTTAATGGCTTTACAGAAAACAAATGGTATTGTATAACTATATGAGCTAAAGAAGAAAAAGCAAGACACGAAATATATATTAGTTAAAGGCAAGGACTTTGACGATATGGCTACAGATCTGGATTCATTTATATTGCAATTCTGTGATGTATTAACATTAGTTAATTACTCAAGCTCTTTGATGCTGATATTTCATGGAATTGCTTGAGACTTAAAATGGATACTATACATATAAATATATGCTTAACATAGTGCATAGAGACACATAAATATATGCATATAGACACTTAGAGACATATGCATATAGACACATAGAGACACTTATAAATATATGCTTAACATAGTGCATAGAGACACAATAAATTTTAACTATTTTATTAAAATCTAAAATATGGCATTCATTCATTTAACTTTGTCCCCATTCCTGTAGGGAGACACCAAGCAGTTAAGAAAGCAGATAAAATATTGTACTGTCATGGAGCTTCCATTTTAAAAAAGATGGATTGATTTTAACTTGATTAAAAAAATCATCCTATAGTACAAGAGTTTTAGTATTTCTCATCTACCCTTAAATATATAGCAACAACATAAAATCCATGTAGTATTGTACACAAGGTCATTGTCTTAGAAATATATCTGCTGATAATAATAATTACTGGAATGGTTTTGCCTTTGTAATCTACATTTTGTTTTGAAGAAGTAAGACTTTACTGAGAGAGAAAAAATGATTTGAGTGAAAGGCAAAATACTGCCATTAAAAAAAAAACAGGTTTTATAACAATTGTTTCATAATCTTAGATTACTTAACTGTATATGACTTTGCAGAGTGGTGAAGGGAATTGAATCTTTTAAATCCTGTAAATGAGATGCAATTAAATTCAGTTATAAAGTCCAGATTGTTCAATTTAAAGGTTACCTTTATTTTTGTGTGTTGTTCCATAGTGATTTAAGTGAGACTTCCTTGTTAAGTGATTTAAGTGAGGCTTTCTAGTTAAATTCTGTACTATTCATGTATATGAATACAATGCTTTTTCTAAATACTTTCTAAGAATGGAAAAATCCTCCTACATCCAGCATCTAGGATTGCTGATATATCCTTGCCCTTTTAATTGTTTCTAAATTCTGGCTAATGACTTGACCAGTAAGCAATAATGGCTTAGGCTCTGAAGGCTTGATAAAATTAATTATTCTAAGCAGAAAGCCAATTTTTCTCCCAATGAAGGGTCTACTTCTTGTAATAGTCATTCTTAGCATGTTCCAACCTTACCAATGATCAAATTAAATGAGAATTGAAATCCCCTGTGATTAAACACAGATTAATCTGTTGAATAAATAGTTACTGAAGTACAGTTGATTTACAATGTTGTATTAATTTTTACTGTACAGCAAAGTGATTTAGTTCATTCTTTTTCATATTCTTTTCCATTATGGTTTATCACAAGGTATTGAATATAGTTCCCTGTGAATTGGCACTTATTAACATCATTGATGGAAATAGCCAATGTTTGCTTTTTCAATGATATAAATCAATGTATATTGATTGTATATTGACCTATATTGTTTTCCTTTTTATTCTATAAGTTCCAGTTTATTGTGGTATGCGAAAACTAACTTGTTAATTTAAAAAGACACATTTAGGACTATTAAGCAGTATGAAAACCAGCATGTCTCTGACAGATGTTAAATTTGGTTTTCATCTATCTTTATATACCATTTCTTCTACATAATATGTTAAAAAGTATTCAGATGTTTGTTGCTTATAGATGAAAGCCAGTGACTCAAGTTAAGAATTTTATTGGCTGTATATCACTGTGTACAAAGTCAGACTTTTCATTATTTTCAATTTTTAAATGAAAATATTATTTTTCTCTATTTGATTAGGGACCACAAGGAAAACCAGGGCTTGGAGGACTCCCTGGTGCTGATGGGCCTCCTGTAAGTAATAGTTACCTAGTCATTAAAATTTCTATATGTTATTTGCAAAAATAGATTTTACATATGCTTTAGAAGTGATTGTAAGAATTCAGTAATAAAAGCAGTAGAGCCAATAATTAAACATTGATCTCTCTAAAATGCTATTTCATCATGCCACTTCCATATTGCAAACTCTTTAAGGAGCTCCCAGTGGGCTTTGGACCACCCTAGGCCAGAATCTCATATTTTCCTACCACTCACTTTTCTCTTAGCATGCTTTACATTTTCTATTGCTATACCTTTTGTTATGTCCTTTTCTTTTCATAGAAAACACTTTTCCATTCTCTCTTCCTTTTCAAAGAACATGTTTCTTGAGAGTCCAGGTGAAATTCCTCACCTTTTGTAAGTTTCCTCAGACATCTTACATGAAAATTCCTCTGCCTTCAGGGATTTCCTACTTTTCTAGAAATATAGCAGTGTTTATTATATCTTATCACATAGTAATAAATAATGTAATTATGTAATCTCCACAGTTGTTATTTTTTTCTCTTCAAACTACTTACTCAGAGCTAGGGTACAAAAATTTTCATTCTGCAACTAGTTGTTTTCATTGAGTATAGTTGTTGTGGAGCTGTATGTTTTTATGCAATATTTAGTGACTTGATAACTTGATTACAAACACCATTAGTGTTTATGATGTTGCTATATTTTAAAATATATATCCACATATTTTAGTTGCTTTTTAAAGATGTGTGTATGATTATTTGATCAATATGCAAAATAGAAGTTAGATTGAAACACCTTTATGTAAGACTCTAAATGAGACTGGGGTTGAATTGTTGATGAATAATATGTGTTATGTGCTTTTCCCAAGCTCTCGCTCAAGTATATTATGTGGTTGATGAAACTTATACCCATGCAATATAAACTTACTATGTTTCTTTCCAAATGCCACAGTTTCCAGTGTTATTTAAAGCCATATACACTGATGCAAAATGTGCAATATATTTTGAAACATAAAGAGTAAAACCTCAACAGATGGGAAAAAAGGGAACAATTTCATAATATAAATTACCATTAATATTGCATCTCACCAGTCTATATTTTTGATAAATGTAGGGTCATCCTGGAAAAGAAGGCCAGTCTGGAGAAAAGGGTTCTCTGGTATGTTACAAAGTATCCATTTAAATATTGTCACCTTATCCTCTAGAGAAAATGCCTTACTTTGATCATTTCTACAATATATATATATGTGTGTCTGTGTGTGTGTGTGTGTGTGTGTATATATATATATACATCATATTCTTCGATGATCATTTAGGGATATGAATATTGGAAACTAAGTGCCAGAAAATAGTTATTCTCTACCTGTAATATGTCTTTACTTTCAAAAGAATTTTTGCTAGCATTTAGATATAAATCATGTTTCTATAGTTGCTTTTTATCTAGGGTATAAAAAAGATGTGTCTTAGATAACTTTTAATTTTGCATTGGCAGTTTGATCAATTAGACTAGCATTCTCTGTTTTTTTAAAAATATTCTCATGATAAGAAATAAATCCACATTCTGCCTATGTAATATATGTAGAATAAATGACCATAAGTAATAATAATGAAATTGGACAAGAACTACTGAATATCATTAAAGTGTTTATGTCACTTGAATTTTATCTATACTTATTACTTTCTGATAACCTTTACATAAGAGGAGACTAAATTGTAAGAGCAACGATTATCAAAATATCTAAATAAAATATCAAAATAAAAGCTTTCAATGTTAATACTATTTTGGATTACAGTAGCAGGGTAAGATCATTTTTATTTAGAGTAGCTAATTTTGGATTCTTATTAAAATAGTCAACATTACTATTGTATAATATATACTATTGTATATTATACATTATTTCCTTTAGGTAGACTAGTGAAATGAAGCCAGCCATGGAAAATATATAATTTTGATCATATTCTTGATGATGTGAATGCAATAAATTTTTTTAACATCCTTTATTGGAGTATAATTGCTTTACAATGGTGTGTTAGTTTCTGCTGTATAACAAAGTGAATCAGTTATACATATACATACATATATTCCCATATCTCTTCCCTCTTGCATCTCCCTCCCTCCCACCCTCCCTATCCCACCCCTCTATGTGGTCACAAAGCACCGAGCTGGTCTCCCTGTGTTATGCGGCTGCTTCCCACTAGCTATCTACCTTACGTTTGGTAGTGTATATATGTCCATGCCACTCTCTCACTTTGTCCCAGCTTACCCTTCCCCCTCCCCATGTCCTCAAGTCCATTCTCTACGTCTGCGTCTTTATTCCTGTCCTACCCCTAGGTTCTTCAGAACCTTTTTTTTTTTTTTTTTTTTTAGATTCCATATATATGTGTTAGCATATGGTATTTATTTTTCTCTTTCTGACTTACTTCACTCTGTATGACAGACTCTAGGTCCATCCACTGCACTACAAATAACTCAATTTCTTTTCTTTTTATGGCTGAGTAATATTCCATTGTATATATGTGCCACATCTTCTTTATCCATTCATCTGTCTATGGACACTTAGGTTGCTTCCATGTCCTGGCTATTGTAAATAGAGCTGCAATGAACATTGTGGTGCATGACTCTTTTTGAATTATGGTTTTCTCAGAGTGTATGCCCAGTAGTGGGATTGCTGGGTCGTATGGTAGTTCTATTTTTAGTTTTTTAAGGAACCTCCATACTGTTCTCCATAGTGGCTGTATCAATTTACATTCCCACCAACAGTGCAAGAGGGTTTCCTTTTCTCCACACCCTCTCCAGCATTTATTGTTTGTAGATTTTTTTATGATAGCCATTCTGACTGGTGTGAGGTGATACCTCATTGTAGTTTTGATTTGGAATGTAATAAATTTAATGCTAGTTTTTGGTTAGAAATTATTTATCCTTTTGGCTAGTCTATAATTGTTTATTGTAGACATTGAAAACATCAGATTTTTTCAGGCTTAGAAAAGCAGTTATTAATTATATAATTACTTATATTATTTCACATATTCATAATATTTATCTTACTTTTTGCATGAATATATAAGTTTGGAGTAGGTAAGGCTCATCACATGATTTGTTCATGATATCTGACTTTAGACACAAATGATAAAGTACCAAAGAAATCTTCACCAGAAGTAGAAAAATACCATGTTTTTATAGATTATTTGGTAAAATTATAGTATGTTGTGAGTGAGGGGCACTTTCAGTGCATTATGTATTTAAATTGCAATGGGTCTTTTTCAGGGTCCTCCTGGTCCACAGGGTCCCATTGGCTACCCTGGTCCCCGAGGAGTAAAGGTAAATATTATTTTTTCCTACATTATTTAATTTCAATGTAAAATATTATAGTTATTTAATCCTTCTAATTTATTCCATAGGGAGCAGATGGTGTCAGAGGTCTCAAGGGCTCTAAAGGTGAAAAGGTAAAACATAATTTATTTAGGTGATTTTAATTGCTATATACCTATTGTATAAAAAATTTAAGTTTATTGAACAGTTATTCCATTTCTCAAATATATTGAGTGATTACTTATGTACCAAACAACGCAAGTCTAATTTTGTACTCTATATCCTGGAAATTTTAGAAGTCTTATATCCTCAGGTGATGACTACATTATTTAAAAAAAAAAAAAAAAGCTATGTCATAAACAGAATCAATCCTGCATCTCTTTTTTTCTTACATGTGTTTAACTTTTCTAAATTATAAGGTTGGCCTTATGATTGGTTTGTTATGCTTGGATTGGATCCAGTTATATGTATAACAGAGGAATGTTTATTCCATTTTCTTCTCTACTAAAATCCCCAAATTTTATAAATTGAAATGAAGTGCAAAATATGAAAGTTAGAAGTAACATGAATCAACTGGGGGAACAGGAAGACTTCATATGTGATACTGCATGCACAACAAAAGCTTTAATAAGAAGGAAATTAAGATTAAAGCCAAGTAAAGGTAGCTGAAAGAATGTACATTCTTTTAAAGAGTGCTTATAGTTTAATTTGATGAAGAAAACAAAATTGAGATTTTTTTCATGTAAATGTTTAACATTAAATGTAGAGCTCCCAAATCCTTTGATGATTGTGTTGAAATGGAATAACATTACTCAGAATCACTATTGCATTAATTCTTACTATATTTCATTTTATAAAACAAAGTTAAGTATAAAATGTTGGTAGATTTGGTGAGAAATATATGCAACACACATTTTGATTTCAAGGATAACTGTTTATTCCCACAGTCATAATATTATCAAAAACACCTTGAATAGATTTGATATCAGTAAGGAATAGATTACAAGAAGGTATGGACTTATTATATACATTATATTTTATTTTTCTGAAAAGAATAAATAGGTTACATACTGAGGCACTGTCAAAGTATGCAACTATATTGGCAATTCTACTGTGTGAAAAAATGTCATGCATTTTAAATTAACTCAGCTACTTTGATTTGAATCCCAGTTCATCTTGGTCATCACAGATGAACTTCAGGGTATAGTGTCTTACTGAGCTAGCACAGTGGTAGTTTGGACAGTGTTGAACTTGTAATTACTTGCAAGTTGCCTATGCAAAAAAATATATTGTCTCAGTTTGGAATTTGGAATCTCAATTTTTATTGGTAATACATTTAAATATCAATTCAAATTGTTTCTCTGGAATTAGTGCCCATGAAGGATTTTTAGGGAGGGCAGTGTTTAAAGGAAAGGCATTTAATTGGGGTGGGAAAGTTGTGAACTTTTTGGAAAGGGGGGTAGTAGCAAATGACAAAGGAAAATAAAATTATAGATGATGAGATATATAAGGAAAAACCTACTCAGGAAAAAATAAATATATATTGCTTATATGTAGGAAAACAATTTGAGATTATTGGTTATTTTGTTTTTCTGAGTATATATTATAATTGACCATTTATCTCATAAGAGATGAAGAAGGAAGTTGAAATTATTTTCTTTTATGAATAACAATATTAATTAATTAACCAAAGGTGAAATACCAAGTTAGTACCCTAACTAGAATAAAATTCTCCATTGTTTAGACTCAGATTTGTTCCTTAGAACTTAAGCAACATAATCCAGTTAACCAAGTGGCACAGGTGAATTCCTTTTTTACATGTTTTCTAAAAATCTGCCTACTTTTAAAAAATGTTAATTCAGACTTGATAATTTAAGGACTGGAAATCTTAGTAGCTTGAAAGTGTTATTTGTTTAAAAAATGTCACTTATTGTAAGGATATTCTTAATAACTTGAGTCATCTAATTTATTTTTAAATTGCAAATGTATTGAAAACAAAGTTTTGACAGAAATATCATCTAGTCCACTATATGCTCTCTTAAAAAACAAATCTCTCCTGGACAAAATATCCTAAAAACTGTTACTGATTTTAGACATAAAGTGCAGTATTTTTTTAAACTAAACTTGGCAACTGTGTAATTACCTTTCTCTCTAGGGAGAAAGTATTGAAGACACCAGTCAATAGGAAGTTAAGTGGTCATTTTCAGCTTTTAAGCCTCTGCTATTGCACAATTGCATTCAGTGCAGAGAGAATCCTAATTCCACAAAGCTACTTTGTGGCCAGAAAGTTGAAAACATTATGCTTGTGTCAAAACTTTTAGACCTGTCAGAATTCTTATGTTTAGATAGGATATCAGATTGGATTCCTTTTCCAAGTCTAAGTCTCATATATCCATCATAACCTGATATTTTCTGGACCTTAGCATACCTTACCAAACTAGCACTGAGGCAAGGATGATTCCAAATGTACATTCAATAAATGTTTATTAAATATCATGATTTTTGAGGGTCAAAATGTACTAGGCCCTGGAGATTCAGAGGTTAATTAGGCATGATTCTTGGTTTTGACCATTTAATAGAAAGAAAGAGACCTATGATCTATTAAGTGCAGGATGTTATCTTATAATGCTAAATGTTCAGTTGGGCACACAGAACAAAGAGGTTAATTTTAAGGGGGAAATATTGAGGTCATGGAAAACTTCATAGCAGAATCATGAACTAAATCCTAAAAGAAGAGGAAAGTATCACCAGGTAGACAGAGAAGGTAAAGGATTTGCAGATGTGTGTGTATGTGTAAGTAGTTAACCAATGCAAGAATTACAAATGGAAATACAGGTAATTCAGTTTTTCTAAAATCAGTGTGTTGGATGGAAGTAGAGAGGAGATTTAAGACCAAAGATAAGACTATAGAGGTGAACAAAGCCTAGATCATGGTAGGAAGGAGAGAGGGGATGGCAGCTTATATTCATCATTAGCACTTTGGAACCATTGAAGTATTTTAAAGCAAAACTGACGTGATCAGTTTTATGTTTTGTAGAGCTCATTTGGTAGCAGGATGTGGAAGTGTAGGAACTAATCTTCTCAGCTCTGTTCTCAGACTTGGCCTGACATGCCTTTTTCTCAAACTCTGCAAGTCAATTAGTGCTATTGAATACATGAATGCTTATTCTCCAACTACTAATTAAGGTACCAACTGCCCCCTCAAATCTCCAGATTCACTTCTTGCCTCACCAGAACCAGCACCAGCACAGCACATCATCATCATTATCATCATCCTCATGTCTTTCTTCTCTAAACACCCATTCTATTCCACCTGTACCAAAATTAATACAAATTATTGGTAAAACAAAAACTTCAAACTACTCCACAATACTCTGAACAGAGTTATTGCTCAATTAATGCTATTGAATACATGAATGATTATTCCTTAGGAATTTAAATTTTTTTATTGAAATTAAGAGACAGGAAGGTTATTGATGAAGCTTATTTCTTAAAAGTTTGCATATAGTAAAAATGACAGTAAATATTTTCATAGTCAAAATTTCTCCTCTCTTTGCTAAAGGATGCCCAGTTTTCAGCATCATTTGTTTGTGCATATGATGTGATGATAAGCAATCTCTATTTACACGTTAAGGATAATATTAATTTGCTTATTCTTCACCTGAAGAGAGATTGTAATTAGAGAACAAGTTGAGTCAGAAGACATTTATCTAAAGCACAGGAGACAAAATGAATGATATAAAATTCTTAGTTATATATCAGTAAATTAAAGACATTTTATTTGGTTGTCCGGAGTTCTTGTAATCCAAAGTTAATATAATTAATTAAATTTTACTTTTTCTTTGTTCAAATAACATAGGATACATTTTGTTATAAGAAAATGGTTATTCCCCCCTATAAGATAGAGAAGATTCAATGGACACATTTGTGAAAACTTTTCTGTTAACTTAGAGGCATTAATTATGGGAAAATGGGAGGATACTGGGGATAAAGAGTTAAAATAGGGAAGAGGAGTTTTCACAACTAAGGTACTTATTTCTCAGAACAATTTTTCCTAATTACCAGTACTCATAATTTGCAAAGCCATATTTTAGATTCATAGAAACAATTGATTAAACACTTGTTTTATTACTTATACATTTTAGGGTGAAGATGGTTTTCCAGGATTCAAAGGGGACATGGGTCTTAAAGGTGACAGAGTAAGTAGAAAGAAATTTGCACTAATACATACATTTGTGTGTTTCTTCTTATAAATAAATATTGCAAACACAGGATAAATAAAAAATGTACTACCCGTGATATTTTTCACTTCCATTTTTATATGAAGATTAGGTGTTTAATTTTTGTAGAGATAATATAGTATCAGTTGTTTTTTAGATGTTATGTTAAATCGCTATATGTCCCAGAACACCCATAGTTTTATATATATATAATATATATACATAATATATAGTATATTATATATATGGTATTATTGTTTACAGATATTTTTGAAAATGATGATCAAATTGTTTTATATAATTAATTCAATAGATTTGTTTTAAATTTTGTTCACATATAGTGAGCTATGCTGCCTGGAAACTGTATCTGCAACTTTTATGAATGTTCACTATATAGTTGTCTTGAATTTTTGAATGTAGAAATAGTACACTGTTTTTCTGTTAATGAGTACCTTGAAAACAAAATTGTGTCACCTAAAGTAAATTAAATTTTATTGGGAAGATTTATTTTATAACTAGTATAATAGTATCTAATAAATTTAAGCAAAAAAGGATACTATAGAATATTGATTTTCCTAAAATGCACAGAAAGCCTGTGTCCGGGATAGGGGCAATAACTTACACATCCCAGTTCCTAATACCTTAAATGCGAAAGCCAAGTTTAAAACAGACATTTTTCTTGTGTTCCAAACGGTGATTTCTAAAGTCGCTATCATCTGGGAGGAGCAATTATTTTCCCTATTACCCTAATAGGTTCTCAGGTTGGTGCCCTGTAAAATTAGACTGACACAAGACAGATGAACAAGAGAAAAGTAAACAGAAGTTTGCTAGCATATGCATCATGATTATACATGGGAACACTCAGTGACGAGTAACTAAATAGAGTGGTTACAACTGGTGCTTGTATAGCATTTTAGCAAAGGAACAATAAATTTTGAGCAGGAAAAGGACTTCGAGTTTCTAATACTGTAAATTGTGGGAAGGCAGATATATGGGAAACTAATGGTATATAAAGGCTAGTTGTAAAGTTTGTTGCATAGGTAGATTCCACTGGTACCTGCTTCTGACTCTGGACTGGTAAGTGTCTAGTTATCACTACTGATTAATTTTTGTCCTTTCTAGTAGAGAGGGGAGGAAAGACACCTTTGCAAATTTGTGCCTTACTTTTAAGCAAGTATGGGGTGGGTAGAGAACTTTTTTTGTATCTGCTTTTTTTCAATTGCCTTCAGTTCAAAATAATCCTTATGCCACAGTGGCATATTTTGGTGTAGCATATTCAGCCAACCTACGGTGTCTAATTTTGATTCTTATTTATTTATTTTCTCTCTCTCTTTCTGCAACACAATGTATTAAAATTAATTTAATGTAGGGCTTCTGTAGTTTTTCAACTTTCAGACAGCATTGAGTACTTTATTTATTAATTGAAAGATTGATGAAATCAAATACTTTCAAACCTCTTTGTCATATGTAATATGTGAGTAAACAAACCAAGAGTTGAAGAATATAAGTTTTTGATAGACTATAATTTCTGCCATTCAGTCTCCAAGATATTTTAAATTACAAGAATGTTGTTACTCTGTGTTTCAGGGGGAAGTTGGTCAAGTAGGTCCAAGAGGAGAAGATGGCCCTGAAGGCCCCAAAGGTCGAGCAGGTCTGACCGGAGACCCCGGTCCTGCTGGTCAAGCAGGAGAGAAGGTTAGGGAGCAAGTTTAAATTCACAGGTCCTCTTGTAGATGATGCTTCACTGTGATTTTAGGGTGTTTTTAATCACCTGTGATGTAAATCTAGAGGGTTTTATTGAATTTCAATTTTTTGAATTTCAGTTTCATATCCATATTACTACTTAGAAGTATAATCATGAGACGGGCACATTTATCCTCTTTCACTCTTCCTTATTTTCTAGTCCCTTCTGCTTCCATTGGCCATGTAGAATCAACCACTCTTAATGCTCTTCTGTATTAAAAGTGCAGAATTTGAGCGTGATTAATGAAGGCTGAAAGAACCAATCAAAGATGGTCTACTTATTATTTTTGAACAACTTGAATCATCTTTGGCCCTCAAACCAAAATGTCCTTTTACCACTCTTTCCACATTAACATATATTTTTACAGGATAAATGTTTTAAAAACTACTGATGTTCAGGCCAAACTTGAAAAGGTTTTAATTTTAATCTGGGGTTAACTCAAACATCACTATGTTTTAAAATATCCCCAGATAATATTAATATTAATTGCTTTAAGAGCCACTGGGCTATATGCATAATGTCAAAAAAATTTGCAATCATTATACTTACATTTAGATAGGATATTAGGCAACATTAAAATTATACCTTCGTAGAATATTTAGTGATATTGTAAACGTCTTATAATGAACCTGAAGTTAAATTAAGACAAAACTAGAAATATCTATGACAAATGCTTTCTGATTATATACACTGAAGGAAAATATAAATAATAATCTCTAGGTGATATAAATCAAATGATTTCCATTTTTTTGTAAATATGACTATTCTCCAATTTTTATAGTGGGCATGCCATTATTCTATAAATATGGAAATTCCATGCTATGTAAGAAAATTGTCATCTCTGCCCCTTACCATCCTATCCCAGAAGGAAAATACATAAGGATTATATAAGAACTGTGACTAGACAAATAAAAAATCATTTCCTCATGTCATTATGAGTCATCTGATATAGTAGTTCTTCTACAGTTTCATACTCTCAGTTGTGGTTTGTAAACTGATTAATAATGTCATTGTGTTTAGGCAACGGAGGGAAAAGACAGGATTGGGGAAATAAGGGTTTACAAGGCCTACGACCCTTACTTAAAGTGCTCACTTGCCAATAGTTAACGATACTCTAGGACCTTCCTCTTTTCTCAACCCCACTATATTCTGTGTAAACGGTCCCACAAACTATTCTGAGGCATCAGGACTTTACCCCACAGTGCTTCATCTTTCACCTTTCATTAGAATTTTCCCTTTTATTGAAGTTGCTTATCACCACACTGAAAATACAAAGAACTTTTCTGTCTGGATTTATTTTTAAATGACTCTAAAATGAATGAATTTACATTCTAATGTAGTATTAGCATAGACTACAAAAGTTTTCTGATAATAATTAGAGAATTTCATTAACCTTGAAATCAGTAGCATAAAACAAGCTGTGATAACTTACTCTGTCCAAGGGGACATCATTGTAAGTATGCTTCTTAAGGCTTGTTTGAATGTTTTCCACCTGAAGACTGCTTACCTATGCAGTGTTGATCATGAATCAGACAACTGTTTAGTTCAACCTATAATAACAAGGTCATAAACTATATTCCTAATTTCTTGCCTTGCTTCATCCAGTAAAATATTTATTTTTTCATAAAATCCTGCTCATCTATTAATGTTATATATATAGTAATTTGAGCTTGTTTGTTTTTATTCTTATTTCATTTAAATGCACATGGGAAATAATGATACTGTGTGTCTGTTAATGTTTAAGACTTTGATAAATAATATTTTATATATGAAATGTGCTTTCATAAGATCTTAAGGAAAATGTCACAGTAAAATTCCACAAACATTTTATTCAATTCATTTAATTTTATTTTCTCTCTACTCATGTTTTTAATTTAATGCTTTGCTCAAGGGGCCAATTTTGTTAGTTTAGCATTTTAAACCTCTTAGGATTTGTTATACATCTTTGGGCTTCACTGTAATTTATCGTGTTTCAGCACTATCAGATTGAGAGGTAATCTCATTGCACTGGAAGAAAATAGCTGCATATTCAAGTTCCCACCTGTAGGAATTAACACTCCACAAAAATCATTATTTAGCTATATCTCTCACCATTTGGTATTTATTAACCCAATTTATTCAGACATTTGAATAAAAGAAGAAACTTTGCTCGAAAATCAGGTTCAGGGCTTCCCTGGTGGCGCAGTGTTTGAGAGTCCACCTGCCGATGCAGGGGACACGGGTTCGTGCCCCGGTCCAGGAAGATCCCACATGCCATGGAACGGCTGTGCCCGTGAGCCATGGCCACTGAGCCTGCGTGTCCGGAGCCTGTGCTCTACAACGGGAGAGGCCATAACAGTGAAAGGCCCGCGTACCACAAAAAAAAAAAAAAAAAAAAAAAAAATCAGGTTCAAATTTCTTAGTATAGTTATTTAAACTTTCCTTACTTAGCAAAAAAAAATGTTAACTTATGATTGCTTGCTTTATATTTACAGTGAGAAATGAAATAATTTTATCAAATAGATTACCTTTAGTTGGAATGGTAAGATCTACATGCAGTTCTAACTACATCCATTAATTTTAAATAGTATTTAATGTTCATAAATCTTAGGTGATTTCTTAGCATATTCTTTAGCTCATAAACAGTCCTAGAATTCTTTTTACTCAGTGTTCTATGTCACTAAAGAAGGCACTGTCACTTAGACAACAGAGGTTAAGTTAGTGAACATTATAGCATTAGCAACATTTTTTTCCCTATTCAAATTAAGAAATATAATGAAAGTAAAGAATGTCAAAAACTTGCAAATCTTCCTTTCAAATGTGCAAATATGTGGTTCTAACTTCTAGAAAAATGACTAAAAGCATCATTTAAACTTAATTCATCTTAGAATTGATTATTATTATTATTTTAACTTTAGGGGAAACTTGGTGTTCCAGGATTACCGGGATATCCAGGAAGACAAGGTCCAAAGGTAAAATAATTAGCTTGATTTTTACAGTTTATCAGCCTTTTGTAGATACACTTAAAATTAATCATCTATGGTTACCTTTCAGTTTGTAATATAGAGATGATGAATCCTTAAAATATAATCTTATAGGGGAAAGTCAGGGGCAGTGTGGGCACCTGGAGAGAGTTCAGAGATCTTAGGTGATTTTGGATTGGAGTATTTTAGAGACAGACTCATGAAAGGAAGGCACAGTCAGCCACTTCCTTGTGAGTGGAATAAGGACTATTCCAGGGCAGTATATTAATATATATAGAAGCTTTAAGTAGATGACAGGTGATGGATAATAGCTTTTGATTTCCTTTCTGGTACCCTGAAGGTTTGAATGACCACTTATATTTTTTTTAAAGGAAGAATGACTCTTCTTTCATCCTCTTTATTTTCCCTCATTTCCACAGAACTTGTTTCCTAGGGCTACTGTAACAAATCACCACAAACTTGGTGACTTAAAACAATGGAAATTGACTTTGTTACAGTTCTAGAGGCCAGAAGTCTAAAATCGAGGTGTCAGTAGGCCCATGCTCCCTCCAAAAGCCCTGTGGGAGAATCTGTCCTTGCCCCTTCCATCTTCTGGTGGCCCCAGGCACTTTTTGGCTTGTGTGCAATCTCCGACCCCTTCTCCACACGGATTTTTTTCTGTGTCTGTATCTTCTCTTCTTATAAAGACACTTGTCATTGAATTTAAAGACCACTTGGATAATTCAGGATATTCTTATTTCAAGATCCTTAACTTAATCACATCTACAAAGACCCCTTTTTCCAAATAAAGTAATATTTGCAGATTCTAGAACACTTGGATATTAGATATATCTTTTGCAGGGGCACCATTCAACCCATGCACTCAATGCACTCAAATTCTACTTTTGACTATTTGAAATATATTTTAAGCAAAAAGAAGTTTTAAAAATACATCTTTACTTTGGTGTACTAATTTTCCTCGAGCTAATTATAAAACTTTGCTAAGGCTGCATTTGATGTATTGACTAGTTACATTAAATGGTTAAATGATTTAATATGTAAATTTTGGTTCTTAATATTAAGGTAATTATATGCAAATGAGATTATCTATTTATCTATTATTTATCTACCTATATCTTTGTCATCTATCTATCCCTGTTTGATCCATTCAGGCTAGACAGGTTTAGTATTTAAGAATACATCCTGGGGGTTTCCCTGGTGGCGCAGTGGTTGGGACTCTGCCTGCTGATGCAGGGGACACGGGCTCGTGCCCCGGTCCGGGAGGATCCCAAGTGCCGCGGAGCGGCTGCGCCCGTGAGCCATGGCCGCTGGGCCTGCGCATCCGGAGCCTGTGCTCGACAACGGGAGAGGCCGCGGCAGTGAGAGGCCCGCGTACCGCAAAAAAAAAAAAAAAAAAGAAAAAAAAAAGAATACATCCTGGTTGGGGATAATAATCCCCAAATATATATTTATTAATAAGTTTCACAGATAAACAATGAGAGACAAAAATATCCTCCCTCCTGACTAATGTGAACTGCATGAACTTGTGACTCATCATCATGTGGCAACGGTATTTTAGGCTTGCTATGTGGTTTTGTCCTATAATATTTCACTGAATTTCTAGAATATATTTCCTTGTATGCTAGGAGGTAATTGAGCCTTTCTAAAATAAGATTCATTTAATCTATGATTTTAAAATAATGCAAGCATCATTTATATGTTTCTGCCTACATTTAGAACACTGATTAATAATTTTTACCTTTTAAATACTGTCTCTAATACATTGTCCTGTCACCTAGTTACCTGCCTTTCAAATGTCAAGCATTTTAACAAGTGCTTTGAGTAAAAGAAGATATTTACTTCATAACCCACAACTTTAAACTATTCGTAGATTATTTGGTAAATTTTTTATCTAATTACTAAATTGAATTGCAATGTGGTAGTGTTTAGATTTAAAAGTGGAAAACTTTTTTACATGTTACATGAATGAGTACAATTTTCTATTAAGTGTTTATTTGACATTTTTATCTTTTTTCTGTTTTTCCTAAGTCAATCCTCTATTCAATATTCATTGACTTATTTTTATTTACAAGATGGGCCAGAATGACTAGAGAGAAATATTTCTTCCTAGAGGAATCAAACATTTTATTTTTACCCTTTAACCTAAATGTCTGAAATTTTGGTCTTTATTTTTTTCTATTACTTTTCTTCATAACTTTTTTCTATGGTCAGAAACATTTATGTTTCTCAGTTCTAAAACAAAAAAATGATGGATGCATCAAAGATCAAAGATAGTTTCATATTTTTTCCTATGTGGAAGCCAATGAATTTTGAATAGATTTAAGTCATTTTGTACTAAAAATGAAATTCGGCTGCTAATCCCTTTCAAGCAATTTAAGGACTATAATTAGGCAATATAATTTATCCAATATCTTACTAGTAATATAAACCATGCTGAGTATTTAAAAGATGCACTGCCATATGCACTATAAAATGATAGCTATTTCAAAAAGTAAAATCTATTTTAAGGTAGGATTCATTTATATTTAAAACAATTTAAAATAATTTTGAAATTTTCAGTTCACTGAAAGAGCCAGTTTCACTATTAACCTTTGACTTTTTGGCCTTTTGTTGGCTGTTTATTTTTTCCATTTAAAAGCAGATAACGTCTTTTCATGGAAACTGTATATTTTGGTGATAATTTTTATGTGAGAAAAGAAGAAGAATATGCCCATATATTACAAACTGTTTAGTTGGTGGATTGGACATTTTTGTCTATTTCCCATAAATTTCTAAGAGCAGAAACCATGTAAGAAAATAAATTTATTAAACGTGAAATTGATGCATAAGAGCAATTTATTTGAATGGAGTCTCTATAAATGTGTTTGTGTTCTACTCAGGACAGATGAATATTTGTCCTCAAATTGAATTTGATAGAAGTGAATTACTTTCATATTGGATTATAGTCACTTGTCAAATTCCTAGAATAGTCACATAGTAATATTCTACCAGGTATAACTATCTGATTCTCTCTCGAGAAAGAGAAAAGGCTTTGAAAGCCCTTCAAAAAATGTCATTTGCAGACATTTTCCCCCATTGTGTGAGTATTACATGTCCTAAAAATTGTTCTCAGGTTGATCACATAGTGGTCTCTATAAGCATGAATTAGAATATATTGCTAAACAGGTCCTAAAATGAAGTTTAGCAGCTCATACTAAGTTTTGTCCATCAAATCCCGTAAGGCTTCGTATAAAATTTTCCTGACTTGTGGAGGAAATATAAATTATAACATCCATTCTGTATGTATCACCTGGGGAAATTGCAGGGTCCAGGAATGCAATGCCAGAGAGTCTGTCTCAGTATGTCTGCAGTGGGATTTGACAGTCCACAATTTTAGCAGTCACTCCAGATTATTCTGATACAGAGGAAGCATTTATCACTTGGAGAAAGATTACTTTAAGTTAGTTCAATCCAAGTGAGTATAAACTGAAATAGACTCACAGGCATAGAAAATAAACTTATGGTTACCAAAGATGAAACGGAGAGGGAGGGATAAATCAGGAGTTTGGGATTAAGAGATACACACTACTACATGTAAAATAGATAAACAACAAGGACCTACTGTATAGCACAGGGAACTATGTTCAATATCTTGTAAAAACCTGTAATGAAAAGAATCTGAATAAAGAATACAGATATACATATGTGTAACTGATTCACTTTATACCTGAAACTAATACAACATTGTAAATCAAAAACAAACAAACAAACAAAACAAAACACAAAGATGTATTCAAGTCAAAGAAGGCTTTGTTACATCTTCCTCAATGCATGGGGAAGTGTGTAAAATCTGCATGTCTACTACTCTTTGCTAGACATTTTACACATTATTGCATTTAATCCATGCACTGGTTGGAATAGGAAAATAGTGAGTGTTTGGAAGCCCCCCCAGCCCACCCCTCCCAGGGTCTCATAGTTATTGGTACGTTGAGGAGCAAGGATTGAACCCTAATCTGCTCTATTTCATGATACAATGACAAGGCAAACCAATCACAGTCATGTTCAAAGAGATCTCTCAGCAGATGAAAATCTGGACATAGGTACATAGGTACAAGGTTACGTATTCCATTTGTAAAATGTAGCTGCTTGTGGATTAAATTACATAATGCTTTTACAGTGCTTATTACATCTTTAAATAATCATTATTTATTGTTAGCTATCGTTATCATTTTTATACCTTGCTTTCCTTTATTCCAATTTCCTATAAATTTCAAAGTACCTGTAAGATGCAGATGATTGCTCTCATTTTGTAGAAGAAAAAACTGTACTCATTATTATACTATAGTAATGTATCCAATTACTTAAGTGAACGCATGACAAACATAAGTCTTGAATTTATGTCTTCAGAATCCCACAGATTCTAATGCTGAACTGTCTGACTTAGAGTCTCAGTTAGATCTAACCACATTCAAACATCAAACAGAAAAGATGGAAGAAGATTTTTAGTCTTTATGGTTTGACCCAGTTCTAAAGGTGTAAAATACTCAACTAAAAAGTGATAAGTATAAGAATACAATAATGTTAATTCAGGAAAAATACTTTATAAAATTCCTATTTTAATATTTGATTATTCATGCTTGTGAAAAATAAATTTTTTTTCAGAGTTGAAGCAAGTATGTAGAATTATAAGTCAAAAATTTATTTTATATGAAATGCCCTTGAATTGCTGTTTACTAGTATGGGAAATGATATATTTGATTAATTAATTTCCTTAAAGTTAAAAACTAAAATGTTTTATCAATTCATGTTTTCAATGCTTCCAGGATTTCAGGTGTCACTGTAAGTTCATTTTTAAATACATAAATGGAGGTTGTACGGTATCTTAAATTATATTTTTGATTTGAATGCTACCAGCTTGTAAGAATCATTGTGTTCCAAAAGACTTTCAGCTTGTGGCTAAAAATGTTAGTTACTGTACTCATTGTTTATTATTTTTATTTTTGTAGGGTTCCACTGGATTTCCTGGGTTTCCAGGTGCCAATGGAGAGAAAGGTGCCCGGGTATGATATACAAGTATATTGTTCTGGACTATCTAATATAAATGTTCTTACATGAGTACCTATCTCTCAGCACCAGACTCACAATTTACTGTGATATACTGCGTATTGAAACTGTTTGAACTGTCTTTGGCAGGGTGTAGCTGGCAAACCAGGCCCTCGGGGTCAGCGTGGTCCAACGGTAAGTACCTTGATTTAAAATATGATTTTCATTTTTCATCTAACTCTCCTATTTTCTTCAAAAATAAAAACTGATCCCGTGCCTTTAGATCTGCTTGGAACTAGATCAATTTCATCTTTGCTCTTATGTGCAGGGTCCTCGAGGTTCAAGAGGTGCGAGAGGTCCCACTGGGAAACCTGGTCCAAAGGTATCATCAGCACTTGTTCCATTTGGGCTTTCCTGTAAGTTCCTCTTCCAGAGGATGGATGTTAACAGAAGGAATCTAAACTGATTTTTTTCCGGTTTTTGTGTTGTTGTCGCCAGGGCACTTCAGGCGGTGATGGTCCTCCTGGCCCTCCTGGTGAAAGAGTAAGTATGATACAGTCATATCATATAAAGTAAATATTAGTATGTTGCAAATGTTTAAATTTCTGGGAAAAGTTACAGTTACATGTTTCTGCAAATACATGTACACAGTCATCCATAAAATCTAGTCAGAGTTTAAAAAATTCCTATTCTTTAATTTACTTTCCTACAAAAAGCTTAATCAATTATGTGCTATTAATTTTGTTATAGAAATGAGAGAAATTATATGTCTAATTGGCCTATGGTATCAACTTTTAAACAAAAATAATTGTTTTCTTTTAAATATACATGTAACACCTATGCCTTCTCCTCCACTCCTCTTGCTTTCCATACTGATACTCACTTTGTTCCTGGAGCTGGCAGCAGCTTTATGCTGGTAAAATGCAAGCTACCAGTAGCCATTAAGTCACAGTCAATATACATTCAAATCAAGATAAAACATCTATTCCAGTAAATAGGAAATCTATTTAGTAATTTGATTTTCAATTGGTATAAAATAAAGCTAAATATACATAAGTAAGCATGCCCTTTGTTTGTTTGGTTTTTTTTTTGGCAAAATATAGCATTTTTTGTAGCCAGATTTTTTAAAAGCTATCCTCTTGATAGTAAATTTATTAGCTTTATTTTTTATTTAAGTATAAATAAATCCTAACCTAATTGTATTACTTAAGAAATTTTATTTATATTATGTTCCATTTTATATATATTCCTTTTAGGAATATAATTATCATGTTCTGGTCATATAAAGGATTATCTTTCACCATCCTTTTGCTGCGACCAAGGTAGTCCTTGTAATAGGGTCTACTTTATGCCTTTTAAAGATATGTAAATCTAAGTGTTGAATAATATAGTTAATTAAGCATCAAGTCAAGAGCAATATTATAAATGTATATTTGGATTTAATGTTAATGAGAATAAATACATAATAATGTTCTTTTCATCTTATCTACAAAAGAAGTTTATACATGAGTAAAATGATAGTGACATCCTCAGAAATAAATACGTTTTAAATATAGAGATTAGCTAAAGGTATCCTCTATGGTCTTTTTGAGATAGTCACTTATTTTTTTCTTTTAATTTTGTATGCCTGTAGAGTCAGAACATTTATAGAATCAATTTTAAAAATAATTTTTCTTTTTGGGGGCTGTGGACTTGAAATATCCTCCATTTATGGATGTTTGTACCCAGTGTTTAAAGTAGATTATCTACAGGGCTCCTGATACATCCATGTTCTATTCATTTTTAATATGAATTCTAAATCTTTACAGTGTTCTTCAGCTATAAGACCATTGATGTGATGTGCAGTTTTGAGTAGTGAATAGTGTGGAAGATCATCCATTTTGCTTTTAAATTACCATAGACTCTCTTGTTGTAATGCAATAGTTCTCCCATTATGTTAAAGAAGCTGTATTTTATATTGTTCTTTATCTGTGGAAATAAACTGCAACGTATAAAGATGTGCCTTATAAGATATATTCTTAAATTTCCCCACTGCTTTTTCTCTTCAGGGTCCTCAAGGACCTCAAGGTCCAGTTGGATTCCCTGGACCAAAAGGCCCTCCTGTAAGTGTCATGGTTTTTCTTTCTCTTTCTTCATTTGACAGTGTTTTCAAATTTTGAAAGTCATAGCTTTTATATTAAATAATATCTAGGTACAAATATGAGTAAAAATTCCTATAAAAACAAAATTGCTTAATAATGCCAGAGTATGTATTTTCAGCCTATGAAGTTTATCAAATGTTTCTGAATCTAATTTAAATATATCTTACTAAATATTCCTTCAAAGTATATCAAAACTAGAACAACATGAATATTATTCTCTCAAGTACTCTTCTACTGCAATGGTTTTTTTTTTTGGTTTTCTTTTGTTTTGTTTTTTTTGTTTTTTTTTGTGGTACGTGGGCCTCTCACTGTTGTGGCCTCTCCCGTTGTGGAGCACAGCCTCCGGACACGCAGGCTCAGCGGCCATGGCTCACAGGCCCAGCCGCTCCACGGCATGTGGGATCTTCCCGGACCAGGGCACGAACCCATGACCCTGCACCGGCAGGCGTACCCTCAACCACTGCGCCACCAGGGAAGCCCTGCAATGAATATTATTGACAGCATTAAAAATCATTACTGAATCTTAAATATTTGGTATATCAATTTCTTTTTTAGCTTCCATTATCCAATGTATCCTTCTTCAAAATGTCACTTCCTAAACATCCTCCAACATTCTGACATTACTTATATCACATTAAGATCTGTTTATTTGTATTTACTATTTTTGCCTCTATAATGTATTTTTCTTAGAAAATGTAATGATAACACTTCCTGAATCATTTCCTTTTTATAAAATTTGTTTAGAACCACAGTCTGTAGAATATCTTCATCAAATATTTTCACAAAGTTAATTGAAACCTTTTACTTTCACACAAATATTTGTGGGAATATAGGACATGCTCAGTGCTCAGCTGCTTTTTTCTCTCTCTCTCTTTTTTTTGGCAACCTATTCAGTTTATTTATGAGTTAGAATCAACTTACTGTCTTAGTCCATACCGGCTGCTATAACAAAAAAGCACAGATTGTGTAGTGTATAAACAGTAGAATCTATTTGTTAGAGTTCTGAAGGCTGGAAGTCCAAGATCCTCATCCCAGAATGGTGAGGTGAAGACCCTCTTTCAGGTAGCAGACTTTTCACTGTCTACTCTCTGGAGCCTCTTTTATAAGCCACTAGTTCCATTCATTAAGGTTCCATGAAGGTGGCATAAGCACTGCCCAAAAGTCCCATCTACTAATAACATCACCTTCGAGGGTTAGGATTTCAACATCTGAATTTCAAGGGGACACAGACTTTCAAACCATAGCAGCCACCTGTCTAAGGAAATTGTTCTCACAGTGTGGTCCCTGGACCAGAAGATCAGCAGCACTTGCAATTTGTTAGAAATGCAACGTCTTGTCTCCACCTCACTCACCTAATCAGAACTCTAGGAGAGGGGCCCAGTCTGTGTCTTAACGAACTCTCTAGATAGTTCTGATGCATGCTAATGTTTGTGAACCACTGTTCTAGTCCAGAGTAGACAATGCTATTCAAACTTTAATGTGCATGTAAATCATGCTGGTATTTTCTTAAAAATGTAGATTTTAATTCAGTAGGTCTGGGATGGGTCTTGAGACTTGACGTTACTGGCAAATGTCTAGATGATGCCAATGCCAGTGGTCAATGGGCCGTACTTTGAATAGCAAAGTTCAAAAAAGTTTTGGCTGAGAATAAGACCAGCATAGTTTGAATATTATCTATGCTGTAGGAAACTAAGTATAGTTAAAATTTGCAGTCAGTGATTTGAGAACCAAATGTTTCCTCAATGTAATAATACCAATAACTAACTCCTAGTGGCAGTTTTACTCACATCCTGGTTATTTTCACTTAGTGGCACATTGATATAGATTTTTGGCTGAATATTTTAAACTGATTTTTGAACTGAATCTTTTTTTAAAACTTTTATTGGAGAATAGTTGATTTACAATGTTGTGTTAGTTTCAGGTGTACAGCAAAGTGAATCACTTATACATATACATATATCCAATCTTTTTTAGATTCTTTTCCCATATAGACCATTACTGAGTATTGAGTAGAGTTCCCTGTGCTATATAGTAAGTGCTCATTAGTTATCTATTTTATGTATAGTAGTGTGTATATGTCAATGCCACTCTTCCAGTTTAATCCTCCCTCCTCCTTCTCCCCTGGTAACCATAAGTTTGTTTTCTACATCTGTTGAACTGAATCTTTTTGGCAAAACCACAACAACATGCACCTTGTGAGAGGAAATTATGTGAGGATTTTTATATATGCCAATATTTCAAAAATTGTACATCCCAATGTTCTTATTTCTAATAATTATATATAATATAAATAATTATAGTTAGTCAAATATAGTCCAGTAACAATCTTGCATAAATGAACGATTCAGAAAATTATAAATTAAGATGTTATAAATTTAAATAAATGTTACAAATGATTATATTTTAAAACATGTTGAAAATCATTTATAAGTAAATAAATATATTCTCCAATTTTTAAAAATTAATTAATTAATTAATTTTTTGCTGCATTTGGTCTTCATTGCTGCGTGCAGGCTTTCTCTAGTTGCGGCCAGCGGGGGCTACTTTTCATTGCGGTGCCCGGGCTTCTCATTGCGTTGGCTTCTCTTGTTGCAGAGCATGGGCTCTAGGTGTGAGGGCTTCAGTAGTTGTGGCTCACGGGCACTAGAGTGCAGGCTCGGTAGTTGTGGGGCATGGGCTTAGTTGCTCCACGGCATGTGGGATCTTCCCGGACCAGGATGGAACCCGTGTCCTCTGCATTGGCAGGCGGATTCTTAACCACTGCGCCACCAGGGAACTCTTGTTCTCCAATATTTTTATATTGAGTTTGAATAACCCCCTCTTTTTCTGATTAGTTTCAAATGTGATTTTAGCTCACATATTTGAAAAATGAATTATTTATTGTGAAATACTGACTTAAATGCTGAAACTCTCTTACTTTCTAAAATAATTTTAGACACTGTGTTTAAAATATTATTTTTATCACAACAGTCTTGCTCTAGTACAGCAAACATATCAAGAAAACTTGTTATCTATATTATTGTGTTATGAAAGGATTAATACAAATAGCTAGTATTAAATAAAGGATAATATAGATACTGTCTGCATATAATATTGTTTGCTCACTATTTCAGTTTTGTTCCAAATGTAATATTAAGTCATGTAAAGTTGCACATACAGAGAAGTGAAAATACTGTTGCAAAAATGATTTTGCACACAAGATTCTTTCAGAAGTATTTTGAAGCCATGTGCATAGATCATTGTTTAGCAACATAAAATCCAGTGATATGTGTAACTTCAACATTATCATACCATTTATATTTGTACAAATTGTTAAGAAGTTTCTCTCATGTAATATAATTTTATTGTCAAGAAAGCCATTTTTTCCTCAAACTTTTTCAGTCCATTCTGTCACGTATCTTTCAACAAGTTTTGAGCCATTGATCATGCATGCATTTTGTCTCTAAGGAGTATTAGAAGTATAATAAATGCCTACACTTGAGAAACATGTAGTCTGCTTGGACAGACATGACACTGTTAAGGAACATTGCTTTCACTGCTAAACAAAATGCATTTTATACTCTATTTCTCTGACAAATGAAACATTAGTGCGTGAAATAAGAGTACCTATCATTTCTCTGCTATGTAGTTGTATAACATATAGGAAAGAACTGTCTTCATTTCTTTGATATTTAGAAGGAGGGATTCAGGTAGAGAGATAGAACCAAGCTCCTCTTCCTTCAAATTAATTGATTCATTTTCATTGTAATCAGGAAATATATATATATATATATATATATATATATACACACACATACATATGTTAGATATATACATGAAAAATAAATGAAAAAATATATATATTCACGCAGACACATGTGGAGTATGGATTAAGCACTTAGAATGTTCATGTTTAGAGTCTGTTAATCTCATGCCAGTGTCAGCATATAGTTATCCCAATTAAAAAAATTAATTTAGGTGATTAGGATTTATAACATGACTACTATAAGATACATTCTATTTAGAGAAAAGCCAAAACTCAGTGCCAGTGTGAAGTGAAAAACATCTTAACATTTATAAGTGTCGTTTCACGGATTGCTTTGCTGTATATGCACCCTCCCACCATTTAGATGAATTTGTTGTCACTACTCTTCACCAACAATACTAAAGGGGCAGTCTACTTTGATCAATAAAATTATTATATTTAAATTAACGCCATGAAATTATTTGGTAATTAATATGCTTATTTTATTGGATAGTAGTGTGAGGCCATTAAAATTACTTAGGATTGGGCTTCCCTGGTGGTGCAGTGGTTGAGAGTCCGCCTGCCGATGCAGGGAACATGGGTTCGTGCCCCGGTCCGGGAAGATCGCACATGCCGCGGAGCGGCTGCGCGCGTGAGCCATGGCCGCTGAGCCTGCGTGTCCGGAGCCTGTGCTCCACAACGGGAGAGGCCACGACAGTGAGAGGCTCGCGTACAGGAAAAAAAAAAAAAAAATTACTTAGGATTAATCACTTAATATTAGGAATAAATACTTAAGAAAAATGATGATGGTATGAATTCTTTATATAGTCTATTTACACTGCTCCCATAGGATATCTAGGAAAGCCATTAAAAATCATGTTGCATTCATCCCATGTGACATTTTTTAGATGTAAGATCACTGTTTTAAAGAGTTATAATATTTTGCAATAAAAGTGTAATCTATACTTTTCACACCAGCAAATATAACAAGATATTTAACTTTTATATTTACAGATTTGCTAAAAAAACATGTAAATGCCTTATACTGATTGCAAAACTCATCATTTGAGATACACTTTAGCGTGGTGGAAAAAAAAAACCTGACTCATGTTTATTATCCTTTAGCTGTCGCCCTCTATAATTTTAGTTAAAACTTTTACTACTGCCCTCAATTAATGGCATATTTATTCCCATATGTATCAAAATAGTGATAGAGCACAGGATTTGTTTTTATTTACTATTTTGAAATACGGAACCTAGATGAGGTCCACTAGCAATCAACTACTTATAGATGTGTCTCACCTCTAAACCGAGAATGATACACCTAATGCCTAATACATAGATATGTAATATACGTTTTTGAAAGAAGGGATGGGTAGATGATATCCAAGAACATTTTGGGGACTTGGTTAAAAACATTCCAGCTTTGGTCCTTTGGGTGGATGGGAATAGAATCACTGAGATGATCCTGGAAAATATGAACAAATCACTGAGGAAGCTATGATCTTGTGAAATATCATAACAGGCTTTAATTAGAGCTGGTAATTTAACCAGTGTGTCAATAAAGATGCAATCAGGAAGCAGAGCTGGTACTAGTCACTGTCGGGAAGGCTTTCCACTGAAACGTTATAACCAAGCTAGAAAAAGTCTTATTCCAGTGGGAAAAAAGCTATCTGTGAAAATGATCTTATTTTGAAATACCTTTTCTCAAGCTCAATTTACAAAGAATTGATATTTGAAAATAGCTTTACGTAAATAATGTATTTTTAAATAAATAAGTAGGTTTATTCAAATAATTAACATACTGTGAGAGGTATACCTGTTATCGTTAAAAATGTTATTACAGTGATCATTTCTCTTCATTTATCCAGACATTCTCACCTAAGAATATCTCTGCCTATACTTATTATACATGTTTTGAAAATTGAACTTGGTGCTTAATGGTTTCTGAGTAGTATGAATAATCCATAATGCAGTCTAAAGAAGCAATCTATTTCTACTAAGTATCTAAAACATAAGAACCTCACAGAGTTGTTTACTTTAAGTACTTAGTTAATGGCTTCATTTATTTTTTTCAGTCATGACAAAGACAGCGTCCTTTACTGAAAGTGATAACATAGTAGATGTGCTCTCCAGTGTTTAATAAACATTATGCTTCCAAGAGGGTATTTAAGAAAACCTGCTGGGAAAAATTTGTCCTGATGACTTCTAAAATTGAGCCTTGCACCTTGTTTCCTTTACTTGAAGCAACTGGGAAGTAAAATGCCATTGTTTATAAGTTTGTATTTCTTTCACATTCTTGTTAGTTAGAGCTCAGACCACCACTAGAGGACACTATCTATCTCTGGTATTCAAGTCTCAGTGCACAAGAAATTGTATTAGGAACACATCACCAAAAAGAGGGAAAAATATTCATTTGTCAAGTACTGAGAAGCTAACATTTTTACAAAAACAAAAATACAAACCAATATGATATGCTTTTTGAAAAGAAAGATGCTAATGAAATTTAAATGTAAAATATTCAGATTACAGTTGTACAATTTTCTCCTGGTCTCATTTATAGCTATAGATATGCTAAAAAGATATATACAGGGGCTTCCCTGGTGGCGCAGTGGTTGGGAGTCCGCCTGCCGATGCAGGGGACACGGCTTCGTGCCCCGGTCCGGGAAGATCCCACGTGCCGCGGAGCGGCTGGGCCCGTAAGCCATGGCTGCTGAGCCTGCGCGTCCGGAGCCTGTGCTCCGCAACGGGAGGGGCCACAACAGTGAGACGCCCGCGTACAGCAAAAAAAAAAAAAAAAAAAAAAATACACATTCTACCGTATATGAAGTCAATAGAACATCAAAATAAGATATCTAATGAAGATATAAGAAAATTGCCTAACATGTATTTAGATTATAAATAATTCAAGAAATATTTATGACGTTTGATGTTTAATATTTGTGATTTCAGGGACCACCTGGAAAGGATGGCCTGCCAGGACACCCGGGGCAACGTGGAGAGACTGTAAGTGACCCCAGTCTTCTGATTCAAATTTTCTATCTCAAGCACTTCATCATTTCACAGAAAGATACTTTATTATCAACAAGTCAATTACCAGGTTAAGGACAATGGTGAAATTAATTCCATTTAATCTTTTAAAAATATATTTGCAATACATAAATAGACCTATGTTTGTATCTAAACATTTAAATAAATATACTTGAGGACATGGATGTTACTTGATTTTCCTTATTTTCAATAACAACACTTTAGGGATAAGCTGATGGAAAAGACCTCATTGTCTTTTGGATACCTCCACAAGGTTGTCAGCCTTGACCCTTTCACATAAGTCTTTGTTACAGATATATTCCACCCTACCCTTTCACCTTTCCACTCTCTAAAGGAGACACATTACAATAAACTGCAGATAATATACTCTTCTATCCAGAATTAAGAGATGAAATATTTCCTGCTATTGGAACTGTAAGGCTGTAATTGGTCTAGAACTATGTCAAATGCATTCTCTCCTCTCAAGTAGGAAAATGGAAATGGAAAAAAATGTAACTTAAATGATGGGGAATATAACATTAAATACATTCTCTGAATAACTTATGTGTATAACAGAGGTGGACAGAGGGGAAACTGGCAGCTCAACTGTGGTTTAAGAATCCTGTTGGTTTTGTTTACTTACTCTGCCACTGTTAACAAAACTTTGTATCTGACTGTTGCAGTGGGATGGTAGTCTAATGTGAAATCACCATGGATTAGCATGTTTCCTTGGAATCAATTCTTGGTTCCTAACATTGATTAATTTTATCCAGATTTCTTAAGGAAACCACAACACAGACTACCTTTGACCGTGTGGCTCAAAATTATCTTAGGGTATTCTGCCAGCATGAACATATATTTGGGGTTCAATAGAAATACTGGATAACAGATTTGAAAACATGATGATTTTCTACATAGGATAAACAATCTGGCAGCAGCAGCCAATTCCTGTTTTGCTCACCAAGTGACAATTCTTAGTGTAATGACTTCTTAGTTTTAGTCAGATTGTAAACTTCAAAGTCTTGGATTACAAAAGCAAAATCAAGAATGATTTTAGTGAGACCAAAGAGTAAAATTGTTTGGGTTTCCTCTTGGGAAAGACATCTCCATGATGAGCAAGAAATAAACTCTCTAAAGGATAATCCACATTCAAATTTGCAAATGCATTCTCATTCAAATATTGCAGTCAATCATTTTTAACTAAGTCATGGTATAGCTTCTTGGGAATACCTCTCAAATATTTCCAAAATGTCTTTTGAGGAAGGGGTACCAAGAGAATTATCATTATAAAATCCCTTTTGACTTTAATTTAATAAACAGCTTCTGCTTCTATCCAAAGTAACCATATTATATATAACCTTTAAAGTGAAAGTGGAAAACTAGCGTATTAACTAATGTTTCTAGGATGGATATTCTCATCTAGTAGTTTTTTGTAAACAACAACTAGAATTATGTCTGGAAAATTGTATTCCTGATTTCAAATCCACTTTAAGAACAATAGTGAGTCACCCTTCCACCAGGAACCTTTCTTTCTCACCTTGTTCTGTGTTGACTGTGATTCAAAAGATTGTCTTGTCCAAGAGTCAGAATCTAGGGCATCTATATTTTCATATATATGTTTCCTTTTTTTAAAGAAGAAAGTATTTTATTATATTTGAGATTTGTTCCCATTCAGAAATCCTTGAATTGAAGGTTCATTCTGACATCTTACAATTTAAAGATTTTTAAGACCACTAGGAATAATTAGAGATAGTCCTTATTATACTGAAACAACCCACGTTTGTCTCAGAAACACAGTGCCAAATCATGCTTTGACTGTAGAGGTAATCAGAATAGGAGTTCCATTTTTATTACTCATGTATCAAATTAACTTCTGTTTTTCGGGATTTTGAAAAACATAATTTAACTTATTATCCTAAAATTAAATGGCAAGGAAAGTCTTATTACATGACAGTATTAGAATAATCGCACTCCATTCTGATCTATAAAAGTTTTCTTGTACATAGTTCATTTGTAAGATCCTCAGTGTCAGATTTATAAGATACTTGCAAAACTCTGAATGTTTTGAATGAGCAGGCGTATGGTCAATGCTGTTTTCCAGCTCCTTCCAAATCTGTTTCTCACTCAGAGGTACTAGCACCCTCTTAGAACATATGAGTACAAGTCTGGGTGGCAAATTTTTCACAGAATTTCCTCAGTTAAGCATTTATTTTTAATCAGTTAATTTTCATAATTAATTATTATTGTGATCAATTTCATCTGCTATTCTTGCTCTCACAGTTACTAAGGAAAAAACTTTATAAGACTAATTTTTTTAAAGTCCTGATTGCACTTACATCTTTATGTCAAACTCTGTGATTAGAAATTGGGCAAAAGGTGATCCAGACAGAGGGAACAGATTATGCAACCATGTGGTGCATGGTTGTTAGGGAAAGTTGAGATTGTGTAGACTTGGTAATGGATATTTCATGACATATGCTTAGCAATGAGTTGAATAGATTTGCCTTTGTGGCATGATAACAAGCGGACAGGTGAGCGAACCTGACTTGAAAAACTGTAGTGGTCAAGGAAAGTGGAGAGTATAGTTCAAATAAGACAGGTCTGTCTACTCGACAAGAGAGAAGAAGCTGTATTTGTGAGTTTCTGAGATGATATGGTAGGATTAAATGACTGAGCTTGAGGACCTGAGGAAAGTCTGGGATCTGAAGTCACTTTGTTAATAAAGGGAGAGAACAGAGGTGGAAAATCAAAGGAGAGGATTCATTTAGTGAGAACAATTTTGAGAATGTTAAGCTGAGGAAAAAGCATAAGAAGGCATTGATAACAATTGTGATCATGGAAGTTATTGAGATCATCTAAGGAGTAGCTAGGATGTGGGACTAAATGCTGTAAACAAATGATAAGAGTAACAGCACTAAGAGCTGTTAGCTCTCAGTGAAAAAGAAAAAAAAATATTATGTATATATATGCTTACATATGTGGGTACAAATTTCCACACCATTAAGTTCCTGAAAAGTTAAAATTAAGCAGTCAAGCTAAGTAAATGCTATAATATATTTCCCTTGAATTGATTCACTTTGCTGTTGTTATTGATAACTCAAGTGGAAACCTGATGGTCTTAAGAATTAATGTATTTTTTAACAGATCTTTATTGGAGTATAATTGCTTCACAATACTGTGTTAGTTTCTGCTGTACACCAAAGTAAATCAGCCATATGCATACATATGTCTCCACATCCCCTCCCTCTTGAGCCTCCCTATCCCACCTCTCTAGGTCATCGCAAAGCACCGAGCTGATCTCCCTGTGCTATGCTGCTGCTTCCCGCATGTCGATGCTACTCTCACTTCGCCCCAGCTTCCCCCTCTCACCCTGTGTCCTCAAGTCCAAAAAAAAAAGAATTAGTGTACTTTAAAAATAGGAGAAATGTGTTTTCTTTCCCCATGGCATCAATTAAAATAATTACAGATTCTTTTCCTGCTTTTAAGTTTTGTTTTTATAAATAATGTAATCACAATTATCTGGAAGTTCATGATACAAGTGTGGGGCTAGTTTCTGCTCTTTGCTTTCTAACTTTCTTATTTCCAATCTGATGTTGTAATGAATAAAACTTTTGCAAATACTATTTGCTTTAATTCAGTTCTCTGGCAGGTTTGTCAGTATTTTGAATCTTTATCCAACTGTTAAGTGTCAATTAACTCACATGAGAAGGAAATTTGCTAATCATAATACAGTCATGCAGAATGAATAACCCAGGAGTCTAGAGAAATATAAACACCAGAATATATGCCCAAAGGCCTTGTTTAGTGAGTACATGTGCTCACATCTACTGGATTTTATTCTAATGACTGCATTATATGCAAGGTACATTTGTAAGTATATTCTTTTGGGTTTTAAGAAAGAACACTGATAAAATGTTGAAATAATGACAACGCATGCAAAGCTTTCTTTTTATAAATTTATTTTTATATCTTGTTTATTTTATGAGATTGTTGGAATGCAGGAAAGAGAAATGCATTAATATCACAGACTGTAGATTTATCTCTGTATAAAGGACCAGTGGACTGTTTCAAAGAATGTCTAAATCCTCATTTATTTCATCCATAAACGTTTCTCGATTAAAATTTCTATGTTGTCTGACTCAGTGAAAGAGGGCTAAGAACACATTTTTGCTCCAGCTTCATCCCTTTTTCTTGTTTTCTTTTTTAAGCTTATTGAAAGTAATCATAGGACTACAGTTTACAATAGTGAAGATGTTAAATTTTCAATATAAAAAGAAATGGAATGTAGTAATTCATAGGCATTTAAAAATAAGTATTTTTAGCCAAAAGATGACTTTCTTTTAATGTGAATTATTCAACTGTCTCAGAGAATTTTAATTTATGCTTTGTGCCCTGGATAGCTTTTATAGATTTTTTTTTTACCTTAGGGGTTTCAAGGCAAGACCGGCCCTCCTGGGCCAGGGGGTGTTGTTGGACCACAGGTACGTTCCATTTTACTTTATTTTCCTAACAAGATTTATTTTCTTGTTTATATTTTCACCTTTGCTAAGTTGTGTAAAATTTGCTCATTTTATTGTGAAAAGTTTTTAATTGAAATTTATGTATTTTTATATTTTGGATGGCATTTAAATATATAATTTGCCTGTATCAAATGAACTTCAGCAAACCATCAGTTAGCTAAAGCGATTTTTCAATTGCCTGAATGAATAAAAGAAAAGAATAAAATAAATGACATTAAGTCAGAAAGTTCACAATGAAGGTGACACGAAAGCCTGATCATGGCATCATCTGCTAAAAACACCACATAATTTTTAAGTAGATTGGCCATAATCTTTTTTGGGGATTTCAAATTATAAAATGACTTTAGTTTTCTAAGTATAAATTAGATTTAGAGGTATCAAAAGAGCAGTTGATTGAGTGTTTTAATTATTTAATTGCTTTAAGTAGTCTTTTCTCAGCCTACAATTAGCTCTTAATACTTTGTAACTCAATCACACACCACACACACAGAGAGAAACGAAAACTGCGTCTTCTTTCTAGGAATATGTGTGATAGAAGCAAAAACGAAGAATTCTTGGATTGGTTGATCCCTTTTATTTCAGAGATCACTTTGAGCCAAGGGAATTTCGGTTTGCTACTTTATAAAGAAGAAAACAGTGTGCATGATGCTCTTTTTGCAGATTTCTGTGTGTGTGCTGAGCCTTCCTTTTAACTGCTTATCAGTTTTAATTTTTAAAAAACCCTCTAAATAATTGTTTTCTTCTTTATTCCAAACAACTTCACAGCAATTTTCTGTGGAAAAATCTAACTGAAAGAATCATTCCTATTATGTTATTTATCTCTGAACAGAAATAGGATTAGGGCCCCAACTAGAATGTAAACATCTTGGGGCTTAACTGAACATTTCAGGTCCTCACGATTTTGAAAAGTCATCTCTGCCTAATGCAGACATCCGGTTTCTGAGCCCCGTGTTCTTTTTTGTCTCCCTACTTTAAGGCATAAAAATAACAGGTGTGTTATTGAATATGCATCTTCATTGGATTATTTTTCTTTATTGGTCCTTTTAAGAAAGAAAATTCTATAGCCTATTTCAAATGTAACCGTATTTTCATGTTAGGACAAAGGAAGTGATTTAATAGGAGCAATATTGATTGCAATACTTGATACCCTTTTTTTGTGTGGTCATGTGAATCACCATTCATTTTTGTCTCAGTGGTGATAGCCATTAAATTAGGATCAGTTCTACATTCCTTACTATTGAAATTCTGATCAGATGTTTAAGGAAACATTCCTATGGGAAGAAATGTTTATGCATTAATGATAAGTTCGGGACCTTCAGCAATACACAATTAAAGGAATTTAAACCTAGAAATGTACACTCAAGTTCGGGATAGATGTGTTTTTTATCCAAGACCAAAAAGTAAGAATCTGTTGCATTTTTAGAAAAATAACAGAGAATGATATTCCATAAGCAACTTCAGTAACACATTCCACTGTTTAACAATCTTAGCATCTGGAAACTTTCCCTTTATATATGTTTAAACTTAAATCCTTCATTTTGCTTTTCTCTAAGTGGAGATAGAGAGCAACTGGTCACCATTCTCTATTTACACTTGAAATAGCACCACAAACCAGCACCACTCAGGGGACACATAAGTGACCTGACATTTTTCACTTTGGCATTTGCAGCAGTTTAAGGCAGTGGGCTATTTGTTATAGTCTTTGGCCGAAAGGAACTGCCAACCCAAACTCATGATCTTCAGGGTCCCCCTGCCACATTGTCTAGACTTTGTCAAATGAACGTAGATTAACAATTGGAAGGTCTCCAATCATGGAAATTCCAAGGAGGACCACTTTGGTTGTTTGGGTTCCAGGGGACCTGAGCTTATTATCAAGCAGTGATTAATTGAGTAGTGGTACCAGTGCCTCTTTTGCTCCTAAACTCATTTGACACCTAATATAAAAAGAGGGGAGGGTATGAAATTATAGTGAAAAAACAGTTTTTAACAATACTTGGCCTCACTCTGAAACAATCTGGTATTAAATAAAGAAAACAGCTCTTTGAATTTATCTATATATTTCCCTTATACACTCAGATTTTAATAAAGATTACACATAATCTTTCAGACTTCTACCAGGTAATTTACTTTCACTGCTTTATATGCAGTTTTGTAGGACATCATGAAAATAATTGAAAATGATAAAACTTTGTGAAAGGGAGTGATATTTGTTTTGGGTTTGTGTTATCTTTGCCAAAAATAAAAGAGCAATCTAATGAAGTTTGTTTATCCAATTTAGGGACCAACTGGTGAGACTGGTCCCATAGGTGAACGTGGACATCCTGGTCCTCCTGGCCCTCCTGGGGAGCAAGGTCTTCCCGGTGCTGCAGGAAAAGAAGGTGCAAAGGTACACCATGCTCAAGGAATTTTCTTGGCTGAAAATATCCATTTACTTTTTACTGTAGCTTCTCATTACTTGTCCATAGATTTTCTAAATGTTGGTGTAGTATTTAAATGAATGTCAGAAAGATATGTCAGTAAAATATTCAGTTTATTGTATTTCAAGGCATGACTGGACAATATATAAGAACAGTTAGTTCTATTGCCCATAAAACCATCCATTTATATACACTCAACTGTGAATAGTAGCTCATTTTAATGTATATGACATTCCACACAATACTCTTATCATTAAACGGTATTCAGGCTTTACTCACAGTAGTTTAGAGGTAATTACAGTTTTGTTTCTGGAAACATGTAGAGTTTACTCTCTATGATGGATGTTTATTATGTTCTTTAGGGTGACCCAGGTCCTCAAGGTGTCTCAGGGAAAGACGGACCAGCAGGACTACGTGGTTTCCCAGGTGAAAGAGGACTTTCTGGAGCTCAGGTATAATTAACATATTAATGAAATATGTGAATAAAATTGCTTATTAGAAGCATTTTTTTAGTTCTCAACTAAATAAAGATTCATGAGTAATTAAAGGGGAATATGTAAGCATATGCATGGGTTGTCATAATACATATAGCAATATACATTAGTGTCTGGAAACACTTCCTAATATTCTCATTTTGTCACTCATACATCTCCTCCTATTTATATTCAATTCACATCAATTCATTATCTTTGCTTTTCACTTTTCCCAGGGTGCACCTGGACTGAAAGGAGGAGAAGGTCCCCAGGGCCCACCAGGTCCAGTTGTAAGTATGATTATAATAAATAGCCATGCTATCCATGATTGCAAATTACAGCTCTTCTTTCATTACTCTCATGCTGTGATCCCACAGTGTGTGGAAGAGAAAATAAAGCACATGTCAATCAAATCAGTCAGTCAATGCCTGGTTTCTACCAGTTGCATGCTCTAATGAGTGCAGAAACAAAAGAGTTTAGATGATTGAAAATATTTATTTTACCACTGCTGTCAGGAGGTAAAAGGAGCTATCTTGCTTCTTACAATACCTGAGGAAATAAATCGTAATTTGTCTGATTCTGAGTACTTGATGAGACTTGAATTTTATCAATGCTCATTAAAAAAATCCCGTAAGTGTGAAAGGCATATATCCATTTTGTATATTATCTAGATTGCTTTATTTAGTCAATGTAACCTTATGAAATAATCGGCAAATGAGTAAATATCAGATTTTTATTTACTTGAGATACATATAACCCCCCAGAAAGCATTAGAATGCAGCCTTCATTTTTTTCCATTAATTTACCTTCATTCTTAGCTGTACTGTGTGAAGTTACCAATAAGAGCCAAACTACCAATTTTAGCGGTTTCTTCTCATTCTCCATTTTATTTCACCAATCTAAAAAGCTGAAAGTTGCCTTAACTTGCATCTCAACTTCTTTATATAACATATTGAAGTCATACTAGTTCCACCTCCAAAATATTCCTTTAATTTGTCCCCTTTTCTTCATTTCCACTACCACCACATTTGTTCAGACTCTTTCCTTTCCCTCTTTGCTTAATAGTGTCTTATCTCCTTGACTCTCTTTCTTACCCTCTTCTGTTAGTTTTGCCCAGTGATTGTAGAATTTTAGCTTAATACACAACCTTAACTCTTCCATTGCTTTGCTTATACCTATCTCATGGTTCCACGCTGTCTTTGGAAACCAAACTCCTTATAAGTTTCTTCAAAATTTGATCCCAAGCACTATAGTCTATTTTATTTTTCTCAAGGCCCACATTCTAATTCTACCCAATTTAATGCACTGAATTTCTTGCTTATCATACTACCACAATCTTTATACTTTGCAGAGAATATAGTTTATACTATTCTTCTTCCAGGAAACCCCATTTTTCCTTTCTCTATTTGAAAAAATTCCTACTCATCCGTAGAGATCAAGCTTAAATGTTAAAATCTCTATAAGGTCATCTTTGGACAGTTTGCTTCCATTTCATATATTAGTGAAATTTCTCTGCTCTTTGTGCTCTTTGTTATGATTTGCATTTTAGAAATTGCATTGGAATATATTTGGTTGTCTGTCTCTTTCATTAGACTGTGAGTTCCTTATGTTACTTTGGTTATATTCACAGCACAGTGCTGTCAATATAATCATTCTATACTTACCTATTTAAATTTATCATACATCCTGATATTGGAGTAAAGTGTATATAGCATAAATAATACTGAGAACATAACAATATAATCTTTGGCAGATTGATTAACATTATATTTAATCTGTAGGTCATACAAATGTCATTACAATGATTATGGTGGGTATGGATATCTGATAAGGATTTTTTAAAAAGAAAAGTAAGACTTTTCAATAACTATATTTGGTATTCATAAAATTATATAGAACATTTTAAGATATCCAGATAAGTTAGTGGTGGTAGCATGAGTAGGAAAAAATAGTTGAATAAGACAGAAGTGCTTATTTGAGCATAGATAGAATCTTCAAAATTTTCAGTGCAATGCAGTCTATTTATCCAGAACTTCAGGTTCTAAAGTGAATTTTATTTTGGAATATGGATGCATTTTTTGAGATCAATAGTTATTGCATCTGTGAAACCTGAATCATGAGCACAACATTTAAATTGTTTAAAGTTATTTTTTAGGACCCAAGCAAACAATGTTATCTGAGGTCTTTGAACAGTTGAAATCAATATATTTGTAGGGTACATAATATGCCCAGGAGATAGAGATATACTTTAATAGAATATTACTCAACAATTATCCGGTTACATGTGAAAGAACATAGTAAATATGATCAAAAAGATCTAATATTTATTCATTTAGCATCAAGAACCGCTTATTTGGCAATTACTACTTACTTCCCTGTATACAATTAAGCTCCACAGAAGATATACCTCTAAAAGACTTAAAATAAGGGAAACAATTTTGAAAAGAAACACGCCAAAGACCAAATAGCACTATAAGACAGTCAGTGATTAAATGCCTAATGATATACAAACAACAAATATTAATTATTCAAGGGCAGGGGAAGAGAAGAGAAATCAGTAAAAGGGTCATGCAGGAGGTGGCCCTTGAACTTGGCTTCAAAGAGTATAGAGGATTACAAAATCATTAAGATCTAGAGAATGATACTAGGAAAGGGGTAAGGTGTTTAGGGAACATCTGGTCTTACCAAAGTGTGACACCTTGGGAGAGGGACTAAAGTGTGATGAATTCTTGCTAGGATCCAGGTACTCTGCTATGTATTTACATAATATAATGTTAAAACAGAAATATAATGTGCCATATGATTATTGAAGCTCTAAAATGACAAGTTGAAGTAATTTGAAGATTTGAAGTTTTTAGAGTAAATGGAGTAAAAAAACAAAGTTTTTTGGAGCAAACAAATTTAATAAAGTTTTAGGGAAAAAGTTATCATTAGTGTGTAATACATAGCAGAGATGGGAGAGACTCATTGAGCATAAAAGGTCAGTGATCAATGTCATAATGTAAGTGAGCCAATGATAGTGCAGTGGGAAGTCAAAGGCCGGTGCAGATGGAACAAACACTAGGAAGGCAGGATAGTAGGATTTATTACTAAGATTGGATATGGGCAGTGAGGAAAGATGAAAACTGAATGATGACTTCAAGCTTGTGTCCTTGGGGGAGTGACAAATTTAGTGGTGCCTGGTCAGTTTTACCTGGTCAGGAACAATGACAAACACAAAACACTCTCACACTAAAGCTCAAAGCCTCTTAGTAGTCACAAAAGATTTTAAAAGGCTTTTAAATTTTGCTAATAGAAATGCTCCACAGATGCTGACTGTGAGTTTATTTATTTGGAATTAGAATCTATTCTTACAATAAATTAACATACCCAATTCAGTAGACATCAACCAATTAAAATTCTTCCTCAAAGTTGTTGGAAAAGGAATCACTAAAAGGAAAGACATCATCCACATTTATTAGTTCTTTATGCTATTACTGTAATTGCTGTAAAATATAATAAAGAGGTTCATGATGATGACTCCCACTCCATAACAAGTGCTAAACAAGCCTCAGTTTACTCCAGTTAAAGCAATTACATGCATGTGAAATTTGATTTTGAGATTTCTTAATTCCAAATTACCAAGATTAAAACAAAAGTTGTTGATTTTCTAGATGTAAACTATAATTTATTCAGAAAATTTGTTCATGTTAATTATCATTTTTTGAGATTAAAGACTTAGGGGGATTATCTTGCAACTGAAAGTAAAAACAAAGAATAAGGAGTGCTGACTTCTTCGGCAAGAAAGATAACATGTTCCATTTTGCAATGTTGATCAAAGATGTGACATCGAAATATCAAAGGAAAATATCTGGTCAGTTGGTGAGAGACAATGAAATTGTAATGCATAAGGATAAAGGTGTAAGAGTATCCTGTAGAACTCCTGAGTCTGTATCAATCTCATATTAACTTCACCTTAGGGATATTTACCAAGTATTGGTAAGTGCAGGACTAAAATTCACAGGAACAGAGAGGGATAGAGATTCAGCACTTATGCATACGAAGGAACAACTATTAAAGTGATGAGTTCTCTAAGGAAAAAATGTAAAGAAAGATGTGGATGGTAAAGGAAGTAGAAAAGGGAAAGGAAATTATTAAGAGTATTTAGTCTTTCAACTCATGCTAAGAACTTTATAATTATTATCTTATTTGATTCTTGCAACCTGGCCCAGTAGATATTATCTTTCCATTATTAAAGGCAAGGGATCTGAGACTTAGAGAAGGTAAACAACTTGCCCAAGTTCATAGTCCTTTGAAAACGAAACACCACAGCACATTATATAGACCCATTTCCAAACATGTATATCTCTTACTCTGTAGACATTGGCCTAACATTCTCTCTCTCTCCCTCTCTCTCTGTCTCTCTCAGTTGCAGTTTTCCAAGTCCTCTTCATCCTTCTCTATTTTGGTGAAAAATTTTTCAATAGGAAAAGAGTTAGAGGAGCTAATATTACAGCTAACTAGGCTTTAATATTCCTATATGTGCTCTTTATAATCATTCTTAACTTGAATGAATCGAAGATTAAACTGCTTAAACAGATGTACAAGTTGGATCCTTAATGACCATAAATATTTTCCAGTATACTATTGAATCCTTAATTTTTTTCCTTAGAATACAATTCTTAAGGAGAGTAGTTGTGCTGTCTTTCTGGAATACTAGAGAAATAATAAATTCCCTCATTGCATAGGATGTCAATGAACTAAAACTAAAAGCAGGGTTTTTATCAACAGTTCTTGCTCACAGTGAGATTTGTAAAGTGTGTACATGTCACAGTTATGCACGTCAAACACTATACCCTTTCAATATATTCTGGCCCATACAGAGCAAAATATATTTAATAGTCATCCATCTATACGTGTGTACATGTATACATTTATAAATATATTTAACATCTATTCTTTTTATTCATAATCTATTCAGTTGGAAACATAGGCCAGACTGTTTGTATCACATTGTTATGACAGCCTATAGAAGTGGGTTTATTGAACTCTGATAGGTCTAGCTATGATGCCATTGGCTTGTATTTAGAGAAACTATAACGTGTAGAGTTGTATCGACCAAAAGTATCTATTTGAGGATATGGGAGATTTGTATGCAAGGCTCCTATTATGAGTATCCTCAGAAGAAATCTCTTACTAATAATAGCATTAGAAATGTTTGTAGTTTCTTGAGCAGTTAGCTGGGTTTCTTTTTTCTTTCAACTGTTACGAAAATTAAATTTCTTTTTTTGTCATGGCTTACGGAAATAATGGACTCAAATTTGGGACACAGTAGAGAAGATAACTCCTTGCTTTTTGACTGTTTTTGTAACTTTTTACGTTCAACTCTATACAAAAAGTACATATAATGTACTTTAATATTATCTGCTTTATTTTATTAGAGTTACTTTTTAAAAATGCTGTACAAGACCCATTGCATTGACTTCATAAACCATCAATGGATCATGACCTGCATTTGGGAAAAGCCTTGGTCTCTAGTATGCATTTTTAGATTACTAATATTGTTAGTCCTATTTCTTGCCAATAAAAAAGTTACTTGCTTCTTTACATTTCTTACCTAACATTTCTTATTTATATTACCTTTTATTTATGTCTTCCCTGTAAGCTGCTGTAAGTCTTTTCTTATGGAAAACTATAATTAAATAAATATCTGAATATGCCAGACAATCTATTAAGCTGGAGTTTTATAGATTCATTAAATGGACATTTCCTGCATAGAGCTTATGGTTTACTGAGGATGATGGATGTGGAATAGATAAAATAATATGTTAAATAATGAGTAATATATTAAAAGATAGAACAAAGAAGTCGAAGTGAAAACAATGTATTTTCCCTAAAGGAATTAGGTTGGAGTTAAAGATATAAATAAAAATCAATTTGATCTATGAAAAGCAAGTTTTTCATGGGTTAGACTTAGTCTTGAAGTCTTCATCACTGTCTTAGTCCTCTTAGCAAAGAACTGGTATCTCAATGTCGTAGTTCTCTGAAGGTCTAGCTACTCGGAGTGAATGTATATTGAGAAACAATTTTTAGTCCTCCTGCTGAAGACAAACAAAATTATCCCAACAGGATACTGTGACTTTGGGCTTCTAAAATCTGGCAAAAACCAAGTGTTCTCTGTATGCGTGATGATGTACAAAAAAGCTGGTAATAGATGCCCATCAAAGCAGGGCATGTTTTCTCATCTCAGGGGGTTTACTCGCTAAGTGGGTGTCTTGATGCACACACGCAAGGCAGGAAGAAGCAAGGGGCTGAACAGCAAGAGAGGAAGGCAACACAGCGTTTTTCTCATATGTTGAACACAAACTGAGTAAACATTTTATATTTATGTTAACACAGTATATACAAATATATTATGCAAACGAGTTCTCAGATTGCATTTACCACCTATATTTTCATAAAACAAAATCAAGGAAAATGTATTCCCTGAATAATCTCTCCCTCATATGCTTTTTCTGATAAAAAAAAAAAGTCCCCTCAGGGACTTCCCTGGCAGTCCAGTGGTTAAGACTCCGCACTGCCAGTGCAGGGGGCATGGATTCGATCTCTGGTGGGGGAACTAACATCCCACATGCTGCCCAGTGTGGCCAAAAGATAAAATAATAATAATAATAATGTTTAAAAATCTCCTCATTGCCAACAGTTATTTCTCTAAATATAAGGAGATTTAAAAAAATAAAATAGTGTGCTGGTAAAGGCCCTCTATCCTTACAACCACATTTCTTCCCCGTCCCCAGGAGTGGGAGTTAATATGGAGAATGTATATGGGGAGGGGGCAGGCACATAGCTGCAGGTAAAAGTCCAAGATTTCACAACTGTGCAACGTATCAGTCTTTATTCCTTTCCTATGACTCCTATTTCATGATTGTCCCCTGATGATTCTCTCTTTTCCTCTTTATGTGCTATTATTTCTTCCTGTTGTTGTCTCTCCCTTAGGGTTTTATATGCCCTTCTTATCATAATTCCTATTTCTTCTAATTATTTGTCCACATCCCATTCCAGAGAACCTTCTTTTCACTGGCTTTTTACTTATTTCTCAAACAAGGAGCTGGAAAAGTTTTTAGAAGGATTATACTTACTAACTGGGTCATATTCTATTCTTTTTAAAATTAAAGCACACTTTCTCTATTGGAATCCAGTTAGACCTCAGGGGGCTATTATGACATCCAATCAGGATGAATCATGTAGAGAGATGGTGGTGGGATCAGTGACCGAAGACTGAGATATTGTAGGACTTTAACTTAATCATTCAGAATTTATGTTTTAAACTCTGGTAATGCTTGATATTTTATCTGAATTTTCAGCTTATCTGATCTCAAATACATGTAATCTGCAGAGTGAGAATTACCTCAAACTAGTTTTGCCACGAAGGTCAACTTGGCTTTACAAAGAGAGGGGCAGACTTTTTTCTTTTTTTGCTTTCTACTTGTATAGCTCTGTTCATAAGGACTTGTGTTTATGTTTCTTTTCCTCTCTCTAGTGGGCTGCCTTCTAATTGAAAGCTGATGAGATGATTTCTCTGTTTACCTCTTTCCTTTACTTTACAAATGCTTCTCAGAATATGAAACACCCAGTGAATATAACAGAAAATATTTATCTGGGGTTCTCCTGTGTGTGAAGAGTTAGAGAAATAACCACTATTCTCATTGCTTCAAGGAAATAAACTGATGCTATTGACTTGTGTTTTATTACCATTGCAAGGTTTAGGGAAAAGGGCTGCAGAAGAGGATAAAGCTAACATAAACTTAAAGAGAGGTCACTAACTATAAAAATGTAAATTCCTCTCTTTTAAAAATAAGTAAATGTCCAAACTTCAGTTGAAAATAAGTGACCTATCGTGGTTGCTGTTTAGTATTAAAATAACAGAATAATTCATGATATTACGATTGTTATAATTCCTGTAATTCCATACATACCTTTAGAAAACTTTTAATTTACCTTGTGTCCATTGCTATTTAAATCATAAATTGGGGAAATATTTTTATAGTTTTTAGCCTCTTTTTCTCTGAGTTCTTTCCAGTTAAGCACTTTTGATGGGTAAAATATTTATCATTGCTATAGAGATGAGTATGTAAACAGTTTAAATTAGGATTAAAAATACTGTTTTGTGGGAAAAGCTCTACTCTTTAACGGTATGGCCTTAGATATACCATACACATTCTGGATCTTAATTTTCTCTCCTATAAAATTTAACTTCTGCAATCATTTGAGATTGCATATCTACACTTAAGTATGTAGCTGTTCATGTACAGTACTCCAACATCTGTTGCATTCATATTTTAGGACAGACTTTAGATGTATCAACACAATAATATCAGAAAAAACAGAGGGCAAATTATTTCTGTTCCTATTTTGTTGGTGAGAAAATAGAGCCAAATAGAAGTTAATCAGTTTGTTCAAGATGGGAAAGCTACTGGTTTCAGTGCTGAGAAGGAAAAGATCACACATACAGTTGACACTTTTACGTAGGGCTTGCTATGTGCCAGTAAGTACTCAGAGGGCTGAAGATCAATTTAAAAAACAAGCAAAAATTTTACCTTTGTGAGCCTATTATTATCCATTTAACCTATGTTTAAACCCAAACATGTTCATCTTAGATGTAATTGTTCACTTATCTGACAAATATAAAGCCCTCTGTTCTTCACTATAGCCAGTTATAGGACAATGCAATAAATTCTATAACTATAACTGTCTAGCCTTTATGGAAAAAAATGTATCTGCAGTGTGAGATTCTTAAGGGCTGATGCCTGCCATAATACATTTTGTATTCCCAATCAGTGTCACAAGAGAGTAGTCTCACTATATTTTTGTTAAATGTGTTCTCTTTTTAATATCGGGTTTAAATTTTCATTTTTAATGGAATTTCTTCAGTGATTCAATTGGGATTAAAGGATTCATAAGACTTACTCTTAAAAGTTGACCTGGGAATATTTAAATAAGTTCTGTATGTTGATAACAGCATGTGCTTAATCAGTAGTTATCATCAGAGATTTTCACTTTTCATTTATAGATGTATAAAATAAAATCACTGCAGAGCATGCCGTTATCAAAAATATCTAGACTGTATGAATGTCAGAGAATGACTGTTTGGACAAAGGAGATAAGCATTGCCATTAATTCTTTTAAGTTTTCTCATTTTAGAAAGTGTTCAACCAATGTGAGCTTGTTCTGGTAGAAGTGGTCTTAAATGGCTTCTATTTCTTCTACTTATTAAAATTTAGCATAATATATGTGAATTATTGTGGTACGAACAACCAGGGAATATTTTCTTCACCATTTATGGAGTACTCTGTATTGCAGGAAGAAACTTTGTGTGAATCAGGGCACATGAGCTAGACACTGGGCCTTATGGCCGCCTTTACCTGAAAAGTAAACAAGTCGTACAGGAATTAAATTATATTGCATTTGTAAAGTACTTAGCACAATAGTTGTTTAGTAGGCTCAATAGTTGGAAAATAATAAATTTTCTTAATATACACATCTGTTTTCTAGTGAATTTCCTCTTTTATCATTCTGGTCTCATAGCTGTCAAGCTCAACACAGTCTAAAATGATATCTTCCTCAGGTAGTCTTTGAAAAGTCGGGGTTTAAATTTAAAACAGGATCAAAGAGAAAGGTTTCATGGCCTGACATATCAAAATTGCATCTCTTTTTGTATCATCAATTACAAATAAAATATTTCAGCTCTTAAATTGGATGCTTAGTTTAGATTTGATAACACTAATGGGTAGTAATGCTTTTGTGAGATTTTACAAGTAAAATATTAAAATGAAAATGTAACACACCCACCTTGTATGCACACTCATCCTCAAGAAATCAAATTTTCAGATATTAGAGATTTATCTTTAGGGATGATAGTGTTTACCTGAATAAAACAGAATCACCCTAGTCACACTGTATATTGTTTTCTGTTTATACTTACACCAAAAAAGAGTGCTTTCATTACTGAACTTTTTCTTTCTCTCTTTTCTGTAATTCAAAATTCTTTGCACCTCTCAATTTCAGGATCCTTGCTCTCCTTCTCCTCCTTTTAATCCTTGTCTTCCTCCTCTGTTCTCTCTCTCTCTTTCTCTCTCTCATTGTCCATCTTCCTCCCTCCCCTGCCCTCCTCCTCAGCCTCCAGGCTTCCTTTCTTTCTTTGCTGTTTCTGCTAAGTAGAGACAAATCTTTGCATGCCTTCAACTTTTAGGGCTGCACTTCTTGAATGCACTCAGAGGACTCTATTCTCATTTTTAATTTCTGCATTGGCCTCTGGAATCATTCATCCAAAGTCTGCCATCTGGTTAACAGTCACACCACTTGTGGTTGACTCTTTTGCATTAAATATTTTAATATTATTAAATTAAAAATAACATTTTGACAGAGGACAGATGTTTATTATTTAAAAAATACTAACTGAAGTTTTCCTTTGTAATCTCTTCTTCTTTAGTATTTGAATTATGATTGGTAAAAATTTATTTTTCACACAACTCTTAAGCACTACATCAATACAAATTGTCATTATCTTTGTTCTTGTGTTCATATTTAGTTAGTTCTCTAGCTAATAAAAATAGAAATTAGAACAAAGTCAATAATTCATATTTGTATAATAAAATGACTTCTAATTACATAGGGAGAGTAATATTAGAAGATAAATATGACAGTACTATATTTTCCAGCTTTTATAAATCATTTCTTTGAGTTTTAAAATGATGATGTTATTATTTAGACTTCTTAATTATTAAGGAAAGCTGCTAATAATCATATTTTCTAATATTTCACATTAGTTCAATCCTGAAAGAAAATGATAAATTAAAACTTAGCCACCCATCTAGGAATCTAATGCAAAGACAATATTCTTGTTATCTTTCAATAAATAAAATTGGAAATGGTAAATAGGTTATCTTTGACCTATACATGACTTAGTAAATCTACATTTGCATTTCTTTTATTCTTGCTTTAAATAATGTTTTCTTAAATTGTTGATAGAGATAATTAATATGAAGGCAGTATCCACACTTTTTAAAATTTTACATATTAGGTATTTTTTAAGCAAACTAATTGAAAATATATAGCCTCTATTTTGAAACTCAATTGGACGTACCTAGTCAAATGTGAATTATCTAGTTAGTGTTCATAATAAAACCCAATGGTCCCTACAGAATTCTAAGATAAATTTAAGGACTTATTTTCAGGAAAAAGTCCAAGCTCTGGGATAGTGATTATTGAACTTTATTATGTAAAAAATTATATTTGTACCTCAAAGCAATGACAATTTCTGAACTCATTTTTAGGACTTTGAAATTGTGATTCAGCAAGTTTGAGGTGAAGTCCAGAAATCACTTTGAAAAATGCTAGTCTAGACAGTGTATCATGCCAATCCAGAATAATACAGGGAGAAAATTGTATAGGAAGGTACTGTTGGATTTATGTCTTATAAAACATCGTGAACAATTGTGAACACTTAAATGAAAAGAGAAAACATCTGTAAAATATTAAAGATATATAATTTTGAAATATTTTTCTTCTTATCAGTATTTCTTAACTTTAGTATCTGTGCTTAATATTGGGGCTAGAACTTAACCTTTTAAATTGTGAGTACTGTTCCTGTCTGAGATCTTAAAATTGTCTAAAAGTGACTTTTATGTTATGTAAACTGTAAGATTTCACAACTAAATAAGTGATTCTTAAGTGTAACTTTTTCCATCATTAATAACAAAATACCTTTTTTCCCCTGTGCTAGGGCTCACCAGGAGAACGTGGGTCAGCAGGAACAGCTGGCCCAATTGGTTTGCCAGGGCGACCAGGACCTCAGGGTCCTCCTGGTCCAGCTGGAGAGAAAGGTGCTCCTGTAAGTAATTTCAAGGAGGAATATATTATACTGTCATCCTGCACAAGTTATTACTTTTTATTCAAGGATATTAGCTCTTCATAGTCCACTGCATTCTTTCTGCATATGTGCCTGGCATATAAACACACTTATTTTTATATTTATAATACAGAAAATTTCAAATTCATTAAATGAGATGACATTTTTCCACATTTTATGAAACCCTAATATCTGTGGGGGAGTTGGATATTATTAATGTGAAAGGCTTCTGAGTTTGTTCCTTTTGAAAGATAAAATTGGTCTTTTGATTAAAACCATACTTTGCTGCTTTATATTAGAAAAGTGTTCACTTTTCACTCATCTTGTAGTACAACTTAATTTCCAATCACTTTCATGGTCTGTAAGTGAAACGCATAGAGGCTGCACTTCTCCTGTGATTTGAGTTTTGATCTACAGTGAAAGAGGTGGAAAACATCTGGTCAATTATTTTATCTTATATTTATTTAATAATTATGGATATATTCTGTTCATTAGGTTTAAGTTTCATCATCAAGATTTCTCCCCTAATTTTGTTCCTGCTTTTCACTTAATCATATTAATTTTCTAAAACAACTAAAGCATTCTCTCATCCTCCAAGGTTAAAACACAAACTTGTTCAGTAAATATATATAAAAATTGCTGATCATTGTATGCAAAAAATACAAGTTCAATACTTTTGTGTATATGTAAGTTTTGACATATATTATCTAGTTTAAGCCTATAATCTTCAAAATACCTTTTAATCACTAAGGACCTAGTTTTAGCAAGTTGAGTGAGATTTAGCAAGTTGCTTTCATTGTCCATTGACATTACTGTTTGTGATCTTGTTTAAGTATTTCCAAATTAAAGTGACTGTTTTTCTGTAATCTACTATCTTTTAGACACATTTAGAATATTAGAATAGGACCATATCACCTGTGGTTAGAATCTTTTGGTGACAGAGAAAGCATTTTTAATTGCTGAGAAGTTTTTAAAGCAATATATTTCCAGCTTAGTAAATTTGTTGAAAATTTAGACATTATTTTCTGAGATGTTAAAAGACAACTATAAAAAATTGTTCTTTGGCTCCTTCTTACAATTTCTATATTTCCAACCAATCTCAGACACTAAAGATTTGTCCATAAAACTTTTATAGTGTACTGTGCACTGGGAGGGGATATAAAACATATAGATTCAGGCCCTTTCATACAAGTTCATTCAAAAATTCAGGGCACCCGTATATTGGCACAACACAATGAAGAATGTATACAGAGAAAACAGATATGCATTGCTTTAGTATACCAATTGAGAATATACTTATTAGAGAAGCCAAGAATTCTCTGAAGATAATAAATTGAAGGCTGGGTTTTAAATACCTTGACTTTATGAAGAAAAAGTAAAGAAACAAAGACAAGAATATGGAAAAGTATTGAAAATGATAATAAATTACTTTGGTGATATAGAGGAGAAATTATTGACAGAAGCCCTTTTCAGAGATAAGATTTGGCCCAGGTTTTGTTGGTGATTGGTGGTATTATGAGGAGGGAGGGAGAGGAGAATGTTCTGCCCACCTGTTCTCTCTGTTATTCCCACCAACAACAAAAACTCCAAGGTGTTCATTCCACTGTTCTTTTTTTTTTTTTTTTTTGCGGTACGTGGGCCTCTCACTGTTGTGGCCTGTCCCGTCGCGGAGCACAGGCTCCGGACGCACAGGCCCAGTGGCCATGGCTCAGGGGCCAGCCGCTCCGCGGCATGCGGGATCCCCCTGGACCAGGGCACGAACCAGTGTCCCCTGCACCGGCAGGCAGACTCCCAACCACCGCACCACCAGGGAAGCCCTCCACTGTTCTTTTATTCAACAAATAGTTATTGAGAGCAACTAAGTGCTGGACACAGTATTAGGTAGTACTTTTGAAGAAGTTATCTATCTAGGGATGGTAGCATCAAATGGTTATAGAAGTGTTGGGTGAAAATACCCATAGCCCTCCATGCAGACGTTTAGTAAAAACGGATGGAGACGCTGGCTAAGATGTTAAGCAAAGTCTTTTACCTCTTCCTAAACGCAAATATAAATCTGATATATTGGTATAGATTCCACACAGACCAAGATCAGAAGAAATAAACAGCAGGTGATTCCTGGCTAGAGATTATGTGTACTGTAATGAAGGCAGTTAAGAATTAATCTGTCTTATTTACAGATACTCTCATATAAAAGGATTGATTTTTGGAGTTCAGTCTCTCAAGGAAATCCAAATTAAGGAGAAATATCTGAATCAGCTCATGTGTTCAAAATAGTGACATTCACTGTGAATAGCACAGCACATTTTATGAGTGGAGATAGTTTTGAGACATTGCAATATTTAATTTGAAGGAAATAAAAGGTCTCCAGTGTGACATCAGAGGTATGTGTTAAATGATAATTATGGCATAGTTTTGAAAAATACAATAAGATCGTATGGAACCCAATGAAGTAATAAACTTGTTAACTTTGTTTTATGGACATTTTGTTATTTTTGTTGTCATTAAGCAATTAACTAACTAGCCTTAAATGGCTACCCTGGGCCACAGGCCAGCGAGGTACAATGGAATACAAAATCAGACAACTTCTGCCCTCACACAATTTATTGTCTGATGGGGCTTTAGATAATAAGCAAAGAATCACTAAGTACCTGTATAATTACAAACTCTGGCTAATGATATAAGGAAATGTACTGGTGTATGTCAGCTTATAACAGAGGGACCTAAGCTGAAATCAGATCCTTTCCTTGGGTAGGACATTGATGATGGAATGTAAAAGACGAGGAGGAATTAACTAAGTGGAGGGTCCTCCTAGGGGCATTCCAGGCTAAGTGAACAACATGTGCTCAGGCCAAGTGACAGGAAGGGTATGGCATCAAGTTGAACTAAAAAAGATCTACATGGGTTGAAATATAGAGAGCAAGGGCAAGGGAGGCTGGAGGCTGTTCCATAGGTAGTAGGAGCCAGGTAATGGTAGACCACACTAGCAGCTTGGTCTTTACCTTAGGAATGGTAAACAAGTAAATTGACTATAAAGAATGTTGGTAAGATGATTGTCTCTCTGATTGCAGCACAGAGGATAGCTTGGAAGTAAGAATAGATGTGAGATAAGAAGGAAACATTACAATAGTTGAGAGGAAGCCTACTAGTATTTTGGGGTAAGATGTTAATGGTGGAGATAAAGAGAAGTAAATATATTCAAGAGATAAAACTTAGTCATCGTAAAGGGACAAGAGGTGGTGAGGGACAGAGGGGTGGGGAGCAGGATAATGTAAATGCAGGAACTAATGACATGGATTCCCAACTTGTGTAATGAGAGAAAAGATAGAACCACCAACTGCAATCAGGAATAACTTTGTACAGAACTGATGAAGTCTTGACTTTTAGGAAATCACTTATTTAAGCTCTGAAAGGATTTTTTGCCATCTTTATTATCAAGCCTATACTTTTTTTTAATTTTATTTTTTATTTATTTTTATTTTTTGCGGTACGCGGGCCTCTCACTGTTGTGGCCTCTCCCGTTGTGGAGCACAGGCTCCGGACGTGCAGGCTCAGCGGCCATGGCTCATGGGCCCAGCCGCTCCGCAGCTGGTGGGATCCTCCCGGACCAGGGCACGAACCCCTGTCCCCTGCATCGGCAGGTGGACTCTCAACCACTGCACCACCAGGGAAGCCCTCAAGCCTATACTTTTTAAACTACACAATATAGTTAAATTTTAAAAAGAGGAAAATGATGTCATTGTCTAAAAGTAAACAAAAATTTTTAAAAAGCTAACAGCCTTGTCATTTTGAATCAGTAAAAGCAGCAATGAAAGAAAATATCAAAATCTAGAAAAATTCATGAAACATTGTTAAAAAATAGAAAAAGTCTACACATAAAGCATATTATAAAGTTGGGTATACAAGTAGCACAGAAAAAGAGTAAAGGGTCAGTGAGTTCTCACAAACATCGAGCATCTGATTTATCAATATATAATGCTTGATTTGAAAATGTGTGATTGAAAGAAAAATTCCAAGTTGAGTCTTAATTGTTTTTGTGACCCATAACTTGAGATTCATAAATTGTTAACCAGTGTTAGTATTCTTAGTCACGAAAGAATATAGAGATCTTTTGTGTTATCATTTGCTACTAGGAAATAGCAATATATTGGGAAAATATACTTTGGGGGAAAATCAAAGCAATTTCCTTGTCAAATATGGAAGCCAGAGTATGACTGTTGTAGCTGTACTTAAAAATTGTAACAATAGCTAATTTATAGGTTTCTTATGGCAAAGTAATGACCTGCTGGATTTTCAATGCAGGGAGAAAAAGGTCCCCAAGGCCCCGCAGGGAGAGATGGAGTACAAGGCCCTGTGGGCCTCCCAGGGCCTGCTGGGCCTGCTGGCTCCCCGGGAGAGGATGGAGACAAGGTGAGTGCTCTTTATTCATATTAGTGCGTCCTGTGAAAAATAATTTTTTTCTTAAGAATCCTGGATATAATCTCTTTTAAGATTAGATGTCAAATCTAAAGATATCTTTTCCAAAGTTTCAATACAGCTTCCTTGTGCTCAAAAGTTTTATTTTAGAGGTTGAGAATTATCATTATCCCAGGAAATAGTATGTAGGATATAAACAAGACAAGAACAATGGTAGTGAGAAAAAATAACAGATGCCAAAGTTGCTTATCTATTTTTAAATATATATGTTTCTGAAATAAATGTGAAATTAATTTAATTAATTATTTGTATACATTTAGCTGTGGTGTCTTGGATATTGCAGAATTAAAATTTAAGAATGAGCTGCATACATATTTGATAATCCTATACTTCCCTATTTTTTACTAACTTGTAAGTAAAGATTCTAAGCTCTTGATTTTGAATGTATAGCTATGTTGTGTTTGAACTGAATATATTTTCTAATATTATTGTGAAATTATATAACAAAATTTGTTAACCAGTGCTCTGATAATGTGCAACATTTTAGCAGTTGGAAAACTAGGAGGAAAAATAACTGATTTTTGATTAATGTGTAATTATATTTTTATATAAATTAATGTATTTTCATTATTAGTTTATACTGGTAATATTTCAGACAAAATTGATTTTGTGAATTAAAAATCCATCTGCAGTATTCCTCAAAGTCCAGTTGACTTTTGTTTGTCTATATACTAATCAATATTAGAAATCAATATTAGTCAATACTAGAAAGTGAGAAGCAGGCTTTTCCAATTTAAACTGTGACCTTAAATGTTAGCACATAATTACATTAAAGTAAAATTTAATCATATAATGATAGTGATGACAATGCAATGGCAGGTATGGCATATTAGAGATAAACTTTAACTCAAATCTTTCAAATACAGGGTGAAATCGGTGAACCAGGACAAAAAGGCAGCAAGGGTGACAAAGGAGAAAATGTAAGTTTCCTACTTCTTATTGAGGGGGCATTATTCATTTAACTCCTTTTGGTGTTAACCATGGATATTTTTTCATATTACTATTCCTTTACCTCTCCGAAGATTATAATATTACTACTATATTACCTCTGTGAGAACTATTCAGTTTGAGATTAAGTCAATTTTAATAAAACCTCTTTTCAAATTATGTGTTAAGAAATGCAATAATTCCAACCCTAAAAGCCACAGAATGAGACTAAATCATCAGCAATTTTACCCTCCATTGTTTTTGCACCATTAGTTTGAATACCATATGGTTTAAAGACAAATAATACCTTAAAGTTGTTATGAAAAGGATTTTTGACCTAGTGGAAACCTGACAGGGACTCAGGTACCCCAATGGTCCCTGAACCACACATACCTCCAGAACCTATGCTTTAAGCACTCTTCCCACTGTGTGGCAGTTTTAAGAAAAAGATCAATCCAATCCAATGGCTCTTTAATGTTTGGCTCTTTTATAGTGCCTGATCAGTTATTTATGTTGGAAAAAAGCACAGTTAAGAAGTAATATTTATGTGTGTAAGACTCATAAAGCCATTGAAATCTACTGCTCAAAATAAGGAGTTCCAGTATACTTAATATATAATACTGAGTTTGCATGTGTTTACATATAAAGAAAATTCTGAGGTTTCATATATCATTACTTTCTGTCATATAGAATTCCCCACATCCTATTTTTCATTTAGAAGATAGCATATGGATGCTATTTTCATGTGCTCTTTCTGACACATACATATCTCGTTAGAGAAATCTGGTATTTTGAAATTTTTCAAGTGTGAAACTTCAACATGATTTATATTAGCATAGAAATCCATTTTTAAATATCCACAACATTATAGTTGAGAATGCTTTCAATAACTGCCAATTTAAAATTGATTGCAAGTAGGCAAGTCTGAGTCTCAAGGAGTAAAATAAATAATGGTTGACTGCACTGAATGCCAAAACCTTTTTATTTTTCCCCAAGAAATGTAGAGATGATTAATAGATTTTGATCAACCAAATGCTCTGCACTACATAGCTTAGGCTCCTCTGGCTTCAGTTTCAAAATTACAGACTTTTATCTCCCCACAGGGTCCTCCTGGTCCCCCAGGTCTTCAAGGTCCAGTTGGTGCCCCTGGAATTGCTGTAAGTATTCCTCTTTGTTCATCAAATCTAAAGCCTTACCATTCTCTGATCAGATTTATGAACTGTCACCTAACCAGTGTATTTCATGTGGTAATAAGTTTGTATGCTTAACATTAAATCAAGTTTAAATTATCTAATGTAGCTAACCAAGCTGATCTTTATAAACAAAAAACACTGTGACTTCATTTGAAGATAGATAATAAACAGTTGAGAAGTACTTCATAGACAATTTTGAACATTATTTTCCCTTTTTAAATAGCTTTTACTTCACTTGATATACATGAGAAAATCAAAATCAGTCATATTTCAGAATCAAATAATGTAAGCAAAACTAACAATAGTATATTTGCAGCGGATAATGGAAATGTAACTTACTTTGTACTTGGTAACTTATAAATAGACTGTCTTTGATTAAATTAGAAATGGTTACATTTTTATGATGACTTGTAGCAGAATCATGATTCTTCCAGTTTGTGATCATTTCTATTTGTCTTTTCTAGGGAGGTGATGGTGAGCCAGGTCCCAGAGGTCAGCAGGGGATGTTTGGACAAAAAGGTGATGAAGGTGCCAGAGGTTTCCCAGGACCTCCGGGTCCCATAGGTCTTCAGGTAAGATGTTCTCTGAGTTGCACACCCTTGTCATTCCCACTTACTTTTCACACCAGGTTTTCTGGAAGTTGTAAAACAAAGCAGCTTTCCTTCTTTCTATCTGGGAACTAGGGTACAAAGTTTAAGTATAATGACTGTTTTACTTAAATGTGTATCTGAACTTTAACTGCTTTTAATCAATTATTATTAATTTTTCTGAAGCTGCATCAGCCCTGGTTTCTGTTTCTGGAGTTTATTTAGCCCCACCATAGGTATAACACCCCTCTTCTTCATCCTCATTGTATTTGGAAAATGAATGACAACCTCCTTTAAGTGTGACAGTTAGAAGCAAGATGTTAGAAGCGTTCTTTCACACATCTCACAGCAAGAAAATTAGTACTCCAGATGGCTAGCAAAAATTAAAAGCCTTTTGATAAATAGCAAACTGTCAATCGCAACTATTAACAGAAACTATCAACAAGAAATGTTAAACAATAATAGGTAAAATAAACAAATTAACAGTAAATTGGTCATTTAAAATAACTTCTTAAATTTAGAATTATAATTTGTATTTTATGAAACACTTTCAGGGGAGGAAATATTAAATTGTAAAACATTGTAGGCTAAAACATTTTCATTCAAATATGGCTTACAACTGGGTTCTTAGGCAAAACATTGCATAGTAGACATCTGTTCTGAGTTGTTTTTCCACTCTTCCCTGTGAGGTTAACTGCTTCCTACAAACTTTGGAAACATCTGACTTTCTTCTCCCACTTGCTTATTCAATACCTACCTAGTGATCCTCTAAAAGATTATAAAATTTTGTTTTAAATGCTATTTGGGTGCCATGTGAATATTAGTTATGCCACATTAGCAATTTTAGAAATGATTAAATTAAATCATCTAGTTCATTGTACTCAAAATTTTGTGAAGTTGTGGAAAAGTAAGTAAAAGTTGAATTTGTATAAATTTAATTTTTATCTCTATTTTCATAAGTAACACCATAGAATATTAGTTTTTAATATTAACTAGCTTATTATATATATAATTGTACAAATTATATTGTAAAAATATAATTATATTATCATAACAATTATTGTTAAAACACTCAATGGATGTCTACCAGTGAACATGATGTTATAATTTTCTCCTTTTTTTAATGCCAAAATAATTATTTTTCAACTTGGAAAATGTAAAAACTTCATTTCATATTTGTGTTTAGCCCTTTTATACTTGTTAGACAATAATAAATAAGCAATCCTGAGTAGTATATATCAGTATGTATGAGAAGTACACGTATTTGAAAACAACAAGGCATTAAAAATTAGATTGCCAGTGGATATATTACCACTCATTTTCTGCTTTTTCAGTTAACTGATTATTCTGAATCCAAAAGGTTGCAATTTAGAAATTTAGTTATCATGATTAAAAAAGATGCCTTGTAGCTTATATTTACAACATATTAACATAAAACATAAAAAAGTCTTCATTTCTGCAGAGTAAGAAATGTCCTCTTTGATGAGGATGACTCAAGAAATCAGTTCCCTGAAAAATTGATTATATTTTTCCCACAGCTACCTCTTTAAATCAGGAATCTGAAAAGATGCTAATGTAATTAACATGTTCAAAATCACATCTGCATACTTTAATTGAATCTTCATGGCATAATAGATATTAGCAATTATAATAGACAGAAATAATAATAATCTAATATTCTGTTTAAATGACTTGATTTTTCATTTCTATGTTTACTATTTGTCTGCATATGAAGGAGACATATAGAATGAGAGTTCTTGGCCTGAATTCATTTTTTTATTTCATCACTTATGTAGTAAATGATTTTAAGTTGACAGACCTTAAAACAGAGTCTCTCCATGCATAAATTACTCCCTAGGAAAGAGGTAGGACATGTGAAAACTGATTAAAACTGGAGTGCAATTTTGCACATTTAGTTCCTGCAACAAGAGAATTTGACTCATTATGTTTCTATTAATTTTAATAAGAAGATATTCTGTCTTAACTCGAACTATAATCAAACTTCATAAAAAATAAATATTTTTCTATTGGAAGGTTTCTATTGAACTAATATTAGGAATAATCATATGTGTAAATAAAAGATGGAAATGCAGACTGGGCTTGTTATAGAAGTAAAAGACAACTATGAGCGAATATTTTACACCATTCAATTTGGGGATCCCAAATCAGTTGCGCTCTGTACTAAAAGTGGTGGAAACCTGTACAGAAGATAAGGAATGTGATTGTTAATTTATACAGTGTTTATAAGAACTTAATTATGTTTAAGCTGTAATGCTTACTACTTAAGGAAATGGACTTAAACTGAAATGTTTATTTCACCTGTGTTAAAAACCTACTTGTCTGTTAAGAATTTGAGTTCATGTGCTCCATCAATGAATTAGAATCTCTTAGGTTGTAGATCTGGGAATCTAAAATTCTAGGGATCTCTTTCAAATAATTTTTAAGCAGGCTAAAATCAGAAACAGTGCCTGGCTCTTTCCTCCCAGGAAACTTACTAGGAACTTCTCTAGTAATTCTAGAAGCTAGCATCAGATGATGATAACTGTTTGGGAAGTACATATGATAGGCTATTTTCCTAGACATCTGAATGATATATGAGAAAAAAATAAATGACATTCTGGTATATGTTGTTCATTATAAATCAGTAATTAATATTTCCTCTAAAAATGAATATATGGAACATTATAAAATGTTTACAAATATACTTGGTAAAGTACCCTCTCTCCAAACTGAGAGTCATATGGAATTAGTAGGTCACAAAAACAATTTAGTGGGTTATTACCAGCATTAAAAAATGAAATATAACAGGATAAGGTAAAATAGAATAAAAATATCAAAGATCATCATCTATCCATTCAAGGTAAGTATTACTTTTTGAAACCTATGTTTCAACTATTTTACATGTGCATGTTTACTAGGTAATAAGTATATTTATTAGTGTGGGTTTTGGTCAAATACTTTGTAGCCACTGTGTGTAGGACCAAGTCAATAACTTTACTAAAATATCAGTAGAAATGTAGAGCTTATGTAGTGTGTATTTTTTATTTCTTAAATAGATTATATCTGAAATACTATTGTAAAAACGTTTAAATATGTATAAAATGTATGATTTATATACATAATGATAAACCCAAAAACATTTTAAAAATTAAAACAATCCATAATTCTACCATATTAAAACCTATTACCACTTTTACTATTTCTGTCCAATAGTCATCATACCTATTTTAATACATATTTCACAGTTAAATTTATAGTATACATTCATTTATATTTGTATTTAATACTTATCATAAACATTATTCATATTTAGAATATTAGTATCATAATTATAGTCTTATAATATTCCATTAGTTTATACAACCAAATTTATTTAACTATGTTTTCTTATGATTAAACATCTGGAATAATTGAGAATTTTAACTATCATAGCTAGTGTTACAAGAAACATCTTATTGCATGTAGCATTTCCTGTTGATTTATTTTCTTAGAATTCATTCATTCATCATAAATTCAACATTTTATTAAAATCTCAGTTTTTCCCTGGCCTTCTGCTTATTGTTAGAGATAAAAAATTGACACCTGAAAGAGCACTGCCCAGTGAGGATAAGTATGTAAACAACTGGTATAATTGTGTTTTTAAGTGTACATTCAAATATGTACAAAGTATCATTGTGATATGAAAGAGGAAATATAAACAGCTCTGCATGGGGGAACTAGTTAGGAAGAGCAAGAGGAAGTAAAATAATTTTTCCATAAAGACAGAGCCAGGTGAAATTTGTGTGCAGCTGCTCTGAGTTTATTCAGTAGCACAAAACCTCTCCTAAAGCACTTACACTGCAAATGAATGTAAAGGAAATGGATTGAGAGAATAAAGGAAGTGTAATATATCAGATCTCATGGCCTATGAGTTTTTAAGATTCAGAAGTGGAATTAACAGATTAAAAGTTCAGAAGATATTTGTAACCCTGGATATATATTGGATGGAATATTTATTTTTGAAAGAGTTTTGACTATACCTAGCTATAAAATCCTCCCCTGGATAAGGTGTTCTAAAATAATTTGGGACAAGATTTTTCCAAAAAAGTTTTACAATGGTAGTTCCATATACTACTCATAAAAGATGGAGAAAATGATTTAGTATTCATAAATTCCCAGACCAAATAATGTGCTTAGTTCTTGTAACTGAAATCGAACAGTATATTAGGCAAAGCATAAATTTTATTAGTGAATGTAGATGTAAGATTCCATCATATATAGTCAATATTTGCATTATAAGTATTTTGACAAATGATAGTTTGACTCAATTTCCATGTTCTTATTTAACTTATAGTTAATTTTTAATTCTATATTAGAAATTGGCCAAATATATATTTTTAAATACATGAATGACTTTTATTATTTTCTACTATATTTTCTTAGGGTCTGCCAGGTCCACCTGGTGAAAAAGGTGAAAATGGGGATGTTGGTCCCATGGTAAGTTTTTATGTTTTAGAATTGATGTATGCTGTAAATTTCTACATTACTAGCATCTTTCTTAAGGTTTATTAGTATGAACAAAGTAGCCCTAAAGGCTATGATTTTTCAGATTGATGCCTCCCTGATTCTCACCCAAACTTGCATCTGCCGCTATTGAAGTCTCCCCCCACAGTCTTGACTAATTCTCTATCTCTTCTCTTTCTCACTTTGGAGTAGTGTTTTATACATATATGGTATTCTTTGGTTGATGTATTGTTATATATTTTTTATTTCTATGTGTATTTATTGTTGAAGTGTATATAAACTGACACGCTTCAGTTATTTATTAGTCTTTAGCTCTGGACTTTGATGTGAAACAGGTAAATAATAGATAATAGTTACCCAGGATTTAGATAATTAGCAAATGTTAACACAGTATTAAAAATTAATTGTACTTTGAAACAAATTCTTAATTTAATAAGGAATTCTGTCTTAATCAGAATGCTATAACATAAAAATTTGCATTTATTGATTCTGGCTTTCTCCTCTAAGTTTAAGTCTAATAATTCAACTAAAAACTTGAAATACATATATTTGCTGATTAAGGACTACCTTGGTTAAGGAAACAATTAGCCAAGGTCATTGAAATCTATGAAATGTAATGAATACATTTCCTAATTGCTCTTTCCCTTCAATAAACATTGCCCCCAATTTTTGCTTCCTTCAGAATACATATTTTGATATTTTTATATTTGCATATTAGATTTCATTTTATTCAAATAAATTATTCTTATTACAATAAACTTAAAAACTGAGAACATAAATATTGCTGATTCAAATAACTAATTAATACCTCAAACAGCATCATTACATAGCAAACTCCTCTCTAAATATGCTTGCTATGGTTCCCTGAATCATTAATACATTCTTGAAGTAAGGGGTTCTGGCCACCAGTATTTTATAAAAAGTGCCCCAAGGTAATCTTAAAGCACAACCAAGAGAGAGACCCTTTGTTTGAGGAAGACAACTAAATAGTTAATCTTATTCCAATTCTAGCATATGTAACATGAGAGCTGACATAAAAAACAAAACAAAAATATACAAATAAAAATATAGAATTAATGAATTCTAAATCTACTCAAGCACCATTTCCTCTTCAAAGTTTATGTTCCTTTTATACTCTAGCATTCTAGCATATTCTAGCCTAAAATATTTCTAGCTGTATGACTTCATTGTACCAGATAGTAACAATAGGCTTTTCTAATTTTTAATTAAATTGTTCTTCCTGCAGTTCTAATTTCTCCATAGCTATGTGTAAATAATCATTTGCTAACATGATGTTGTATCCATCACAAATGACTTATAACCATGATATGCTTCACTGACTATGATTTTGCAGGCTGAAACTTCTTTTAGTTTTCTTAATCACAAAATGAAATATCAGAAATGCATTTGAGTTTAGACTTCATAGACCTTAATATTCATCTCTTACAGGGTCCACCTGGTCCTCCAGGCCCCAGAGGTCCTCAAGGTCCCAATGGAGCTGATGTAAGACTGTGAAATATGTTAATTATTTTGAAGTTATATAGATATTATTTAATAGCAGGTAGTGTCAAGATATAATGGAGACAATTACACTCCTGTTAAATGTTTAAGAGAACAAGAGCTCAAGGATCATTTACTCACTCCATTTTATTTTACAGGAAAAGAAAGGCTTTGTAGGGAGCTAGTCCTCACAAATATAATATAGGTACAAAATTTACAGTCAATATATATTAATATTTATTGGTGAATTAGAAATACTAGCTCTAAGAACTGCATTGTTCAGTTCAACATACTGTCTTGCACATAATAACTGTACAATGTTGCTGAATTGTTTCCAATTTAACCTTTATCTTTTACAATTGCTTGAGGAGATGGTTGTAATTGGCTTGATTGTACTAGCCTAGGTCTGTACTCCAAACAGCCTTTATTTATGCATCTACTATCTAAAAGTTTTGTATTTTCCTTCTATAAAATATGTCAGAGTAATATGTGCATGATAATATGTGCACCTCTTACCATGTAAAAAATGTTTCCTGTCAACTGTATAAAGCTTTCCTCCCCCAAGCTTAATTGTTGACTGACTGTTCCAATATTACAGGAATGTAATGCCATATTTATCTTACTGTTACCATTAACAAATTTATAGGCTTTGATGTTCTGTTTCCATTTGACTTTCCCTTTTCACAAAGAACAAGTCATTTATTCTTGTCTTTATTGCTCTTCTGTTATTCCTGCTTTTAATTTTGGCAGACCAGAACTCGGTAAAATAGATTAGGCACAGATGTACTAAAAATGCTTTTAGGTTTTAATTCCCCCTATGTAATTTAAAGTTTAAGAGATGGTTTATATTGTTTTTTGCATGGATTACATAATTCTTAACCAGAGTCATATCTTGATCCACTAAAAAAATTTACAAAATCATCCTCTAAATCTGATCTCTTCAATAGGCAGAGAGATTGAAATTATGTTTCAAGCATCAACTGACATGACTAGAGTTGGAAAGTCTCCTACCTTATCTTCAAAATTCTGTGAATTTGAAAATCAATTTAGTATAATTAAATTATTTGCTATCCAGTAAATTTGACAACTCAATAAAGTTCATCATGTTGTCTCATCTTTCAAATGACTTGGAATATTCTTGCATAATATTTCTCTCCCTTTCGAACTGGATTTATATTTATAATTTTATATTTTATTTTAAGAACAAGGATAACTGTATTCCTTTTCCACTACAGGGACCACAAGGACCCCCGGGATCCATTGGTTCAGTTGGTGGTGTTGGAGAAAAGGTAAGGAATGCAGTGTTATAGACAGTTTGAAACAGCGAGAATTGAGGAATTTGACAATATTAGCTAGTATTATAAGTGCTTTTAATAGTTCTGTCTTTCTAAGTATTTTACACATAGTTATATGAACTACAGCTCATCTGCTCTAATAGTTAAATAATTAAAGAAAAAGTGATTTAGAGATATCACATTTTTGATTGACAGGTATTGTGCTGAGTGGTGGATTATTTCCTTTAATCAACACAGCCCCTCCATGATGATGGTATTATTATTATTACCCACATTTTTAGGCTGAGTGAGCTGAATCGTAGAGAATTTCAGTAATTTCATTAAGGTTTTGTTATTAGAAAGGGACTAAATCAGGACCCACTCTAACCCATGTAAGTTTGACTAGACTGTGGCTCTAGTACCCATTCATTATTGAAAACAGAAGAGTTTGGTAACTGACTTAAAAGCAAAAAATATGTAACTGACTTAAAAGCTAGAAAAGAATCCTTCATATTACAAAAGAATGAATCATTCAGTTCATCATATTTGGAGTTATATTTTCATTACTAATACTATGACCTGTCTTTGGTACTTTTCAAAATAGTTGGCATGTGCCATAATATCTGGGCTCAGAATAGCTTCTTTTTTTCATGAACATGATTTTATTTAAAATATCTGCTCTTCTTTTTCATGAAAATGTCAAAATGATCCTCTGATTTGTTATTTATGCATTCATTCTCATTTCTCAAAATAATTTTCAAGAAAATTAACATTGTTATTTGCTTACTTAAAAAATAATTTACCAGTTTTGAGGTAATAAAATTAAATTTCATACGATAAAATATTATGCAGTGAAAAAAAACTTAGAAATTTCCTGAGTTTGCTTCAGTTTTGTTAATAAATATCAAAAGTATAGACTTATCCTAATCATAAAAATGATTCTGTTGTTTAGTCTCAAAAATTTTGACATAGCATATCTTATACTCATTCATTTATCTTAAAGTATTTGGCCCTCAGAAAAAGAAAGGTAGTAGGTTGAGAACCTAGTACTTTGGTGTTTATTTCTTCTCAAAACCCACATTCTAGTATTTTGACTATAATTAATTTTATATGATTAACTATTATATAGTTTCTTAATTACTAAATTAGAAATATTTGAAAGTTATTATCTAATTCTTACTGCATAAACAGTCTAGTTTTTTTGATTGATCAACTCTTGGTTTATATTCTTAAATTTAAAGTTTTGTGTTGAAAAATGCAGATAAGTTGAGAGTGTAATTGAAAGAACTTTTTTTTGTTGAATTCAGTTGTCATAGAAAGAATAGCAGAAGAGAGGACTGGTGTTTAATGGTATCATAGCAGTAGACTGATGAAGATGGCCCACACCTTTCCTCTTTCTTCCCTTTGCATCATCCTCTTTCGGCTCTAAAACTGACCAGATAGTTGTGAGAACTATCCTCTAATTTTAGTTTTTTGCCGATATAGCAAATTCTAAAGCCATTTAATAGCCTTTTCAGCCTATTTTACTTGTTTCCTAAAGCTTTTGTGTGCAGTGGGAAAAGTTTTAAGTGCTTTAGTTGCTTCTTTTATGGTTTTATCCTCTGTGCTACCCTTGAAGATAAACATGGATGCCAGATGTTTGGATTTTTGGATAACTTATTTTCCATACTGTTTCCATTTGTTTAAAGCCTATCTGATAATACTTGGCCAATTTTGAATCTTCACAGAATGATTCAGTCAATCAGGATAGCGTTCAACTTCTTACAATTAAAACATACCTGAATCTAAATTTGTTATACTAAAAAAACAGTTTTATTTTTTCTCTGTTTAAAAAAGTTTCTATGTCATAGCAGGATAGAAATGAAACCCTAATTTTATTTTTTTCTTCATAATCTAGGGTAATATACTATTATGTGGATTACAGATATTTGACATCAACTCTGATTTGGTTTGAATTCTTCCCCGTTTCTATTTTGGAAAATTTATTCCCAGTCACTAATTCAATGAAAAAAAGAAAAGAGAAACAAAGATACTTTAGTCATGCTGCACTTTGCTTAAATAAGTTTAACTTGTTTTCCATATAATATATATTTTCTATTGATAGATTTTGTACTTTAGTGTTTTCTTCAAAACAAGGAGAAAGAACAGGATATTACCTTAAGAATGAATACATCTGTTATGACTTTAGGCATACAGAGTAATTTGCTGTCTCTTCTGAAGGGGGCTTTAATCTTAACATGGGATAAAAGAGTTACATGATAACTAATAATAAATGTATAAACTAGCACCTCTTTTATATGCCAATACTCTTCATAGAATTTATATTATTGCATTTAAATCAATTATTATTACTTAGAATAAACATGGTAGAGCCTCATTGATACTAGAGATATTTAATTTGTATAATGTAGTCTTGTTACAGTGTTTTATTTCTTTCCTTGTGATTTTGCCCTATCCCCTTTCCAAAGATTTTAAATGGGACCTTTATAGATTTAATATTAATTTCATCTTAAGTAATTGCTATTTATATTGTGCACACTTATCTCTAATACTCAAAAAAGGTAATTTTCATATATATATATTAGAGAATTTAATATTAATGCATTGCTCTCAAAATGAAGAGACTTTGTAGTAAAAATTTGTCTTTAAATTTTTTTAATGTTTTTTATTGTGGTAAAAGTCACATAATATAAAACATACTATTTTAACCATATTTAACTGTACAGTTCAGTGGCACTAAGTATGTTCACATTGTTGTGCAGCTCTCACCATCATCCATCACCCGAATTTTTCACCTTCCTAAACTGAAACTCTGTCCCCTTTAAACACTAGGTCCCCTTACCCCCTGACCTACTCCCCTTACCCCCGACCCTTGTCATCTACCAATGTACTTTCTGATTCTATGAATTTGACTATTCTAGGTGCCTCGTACAAGTGGAATCAAACAGTATTTGTCTGCACCTAGTGTATATTGGAATGCATTTTTAAGATTAATTTAATATATGTCCTACAAATAGATTGTACCTTCTTTTCTTTTCCCCTGTGCTACACAGTAGGTTCTCATTAGTTATTTGTTTTATACATAGTAGTTTATATATGTCAATCCCAATCTCCCAATTTATCCCACCCCCCCTTTTTCCCCCTTTGGTGTCCATACATTTGTTCTCCATGTCTGTGTCTCTATTACTGCTTTGCAAATAGGTTCATCTGTACTATTTTTTGACAATTATTTAATCCTGTCTCTTCACTGCCTATTATTTCCCTCATAAAAAAAAAAATAAATGGAATCATTTCAGAATCTAGTTTAACTTTATAGTGGACAGGGATTAAAGGGGAACAACAAAATACACAGATTAATAAAAAACACAAAATATGCAGTTATTTCCCTTCTAGTTCTAACTCTTATGATATCACTATGAGTTAATGTGGTACATGTGAAAACATTTTGTACATAGTCAATAGATTTCCTGTATTTCCTTTTTCCCTAGCTTTATTGAGGTATAGTTGACAAATAAAAATTGTGTATTTTTGTGCCACATCTTCTTTATCCATTCATCTGATGATGGACACTTAGGTTGTTTCCATCTCCAGGCTATTGTAAATAGAGCTGCAATGAACTTTTTGGTACATGACTCTTTTTGAATTATGGTTTTCTCAGGGTATATGCCCAGTAGTGGGATTGCTGGGTCATATGGTAGTTCTATTTGTAGTTTTTTAAGGAACCTCCATACTGGCACATATATACAATGGAATATTACTCAGCCATAAAAAGAAACGAATTTGAGCTATTTGTAATGAGGTGGATAGACCTAGAGTCTGTCATACAGAGTGAAGTAAGTCAGAAAGAGAAAGAGAAATACCATATGCTAACACATATATATGGAATTTAAGAAAAAAAAAATGTCATGAAGAACCTAGGGGTAAGACAGGAATAAAGACACAGACCTACTAGAGAATGGACTTGAGGATATGGGGAGGGGGAAGGGTAAGCTGTGACAAAGCGAGAGAGAGGCATGGACATATATACACTACCAAATGTAAGGTAGATAGCTAGTGGGAAGCAGCTGCATAGCACAGGGAGATCAGCTCAGTGCTTTGTGACCGTCTGGAGGGCTGGGATAGGGAGGGTGGGAGGGAGGGATACGCAGGAGGGAAGAGATATGGGAACATATGTATATGTATAACTGATTCACTTTGTTATAAAGCAGAAACTAACACACCATTGTAAAGCAATTATACTCCAATAAAGATGTAAAAAAAATTGTGTATTTTTAAGGCATATAATTGATATTTCGATACATGTCACATTGTGAAATAATGCCCACACTCAAGGTAATTAACATATTCATCACCTCACAGTTACCATTTTTTGGTTGTGTGATGAGAAAACTTAAGATCTACCCTGTTAGCAAATTTCAAGCACACAATAAAATATTGTTAATTATAGTCATATTGCTATATATTAGATCTCCAGAACTTATTCATCTTGAGTATCTGAAATTTTGTACACTTTAACCAACATCTCCCCATGGCCCCCACTCTCCAGCCCCTGGTGACCACCATTCTACTCTCTGCTTGTGTGAGTTTGGCTATTTTAAATTTCACATCCAACTGACGTTATGCAGTATACTGTATATATTCCATATATAAAGAATTTAATATGGACATTTTACAGTTGATTTGAATGGCAAACTAAGTTTTTTTCAAAGATGTGAATAATGACTCATAAAAATATCACTTGCATATGTTTCCATCATACTGGGATAGATGAATGATTCATTGCTTTGAAAATAATGTAAATGCAATATTTTACTTGTAAAGTTTATTCAAGATAATTGGAAATATTTGCTACCTACTTGAGAGAGAAAATAATTTACACATAATAATACTAATGAATTCTTAGAAAGTACTTGATATCTTCACTCATTATGCAGATAATTCAAGAAGTTAAAATATGTGCATATTCTCAAAGAATAAGAAATTATGTACACAAAATAGTCTCTCCCCTGGAATTATGTTTATATTTAATATAATACATTTCAAACCAATTTATGAGCAGTGGATCTGTGCCAGGAATATTGGAAATAGCTGAGTTAAAAAATAAAGAAAATTCAGGCCTCACATTTTAAAAAAATTTAGAACAATTTTCACTTCAGAGTTTCTAGTACTACTGATTTTGTATAGAAACATGGTACATGAATGTATTGTATTACTTCACTTGGATGATTACTTGAACCGAATATTATGTTTGTATGCATTTCTAAGTGCGAAGAGTTAATAACAGACTTTCATAAGGGAAGCCTACTAGGTTAGGAGGTTTATTTATTATTGCACTGAGCCATAAAATAGCCATCCACATCTATACATGGAGATTATAAAGACTACCAATATATATCCTCAAACAGAGCAGTTTTAATTAGTATCTAAGTATCTATGTGTATCTTATAAATAGTGTTTTTGTATTTATTTATAGCTCTACTTTAGACCTCTTTAGACCTCTACTAACTAAATTTTATAGGATTATCAAAATACTATGAAATTGTTTGATTATTACAGTAAATTCATATTTTAGTAAAAAACATTTTAAATTGTTTAATCCATAAACTTAATTATAATATGAATATTGATGCAACACAAATACACAATTTTTAGGAAACATGCAAATGTCTGTTTTGTGTGGTTTGGTGGTAACTTGGGTTAATGCTCTTGGTATTAACTAACTGATGAGAATTGTAGCATCCAGCTTATCCAGTTCTATCTCCCCACTTGAGAAATAAAAGTATTAAGGTCAGTAATAGGAAAAGTTTTTTCTTTTTATCAAAGTTGTCCGCTGCCTTTTAAATAATATAATGAATTAAGGGCTAGTTTAAAGTGTCATGGTCATCATTGAAGGAAGTTTTACAAATGTGAAACATTGTTTCTGTGCTATGATACTCTTTTGATCTCTTCTTTATAGGGTGAGCCTGGAGAAGCAGGGAACCCAGGGCCTCCTGGGGAAGCAGGCACAGGCGTAAGTGCTGGCTTATTTTCAATGTAGTGTGTTATGGATCAGATATTTCCTTCAGAGTATTTTAAACATGTAGCTTAACTACTAGCTGTGATTCAGTTCCTTTCACTTTCCAACCCGTTAAGAATCATCACAAATGCAGAGCCTTTTTGTTCAACAATTTTGCCTATCCTCTGCATATTTTGATTCACACAGAAACTGAAAAAAAATTACATTAGCATAAGTTAGAACATTAGAACTATAAGCTGTTTATTGCATATATCTTTAGTGGACTGTCCACAAAAGAAACCAGCAAACTCTGCTACATCGAGTAAACATTTATGAACTGTATTAGCATTACATTATTCTAATTTAGATTGGTTTAAACTGAGAGTGAATTTCACTCCCAGGAAACATTTGGCAATGTCTGGAGACGTTTTTGGTTATCACATTTGGAGGAATGGTAACTGCTGGCATCCAAGTAAAAGAGACCTGAATGCTGTTAAACATCTTGCAACGCATGAGACAAGCTCCCACAGCAGAGTATTGTCTGACCTCGTATGCTAAGGTTAAGAAACTGATTTAAAGCTTGTAAGATAATCATTCTTTTTCTTACACTGTGTAGGGTCCCAAAGGAGAAAGAGGAGAGAAAGGAGAAGCTGGTCCACCTGGTGCTGCTGGGCCGCCTGGTGCTAAAGGACCATCAGGTGACGATGGCCCTAAGGGTAACCCGGTAAGTGACCTTGGTCCTCTTTAAAGTGGCATGTATGTCAAAGCCACTTGAAGCTTTTCGTAGAAAGACTAGAAATCATGAGACTTTGGTCCATAGCTGGTGAAGTTGACTTTTCATTGTTTGATGTATTCATAAGCATTCTCAAATCATTTCATTTTTAAAAAAAATTCTAGCAGGAGAAGAGAGATATTCTCATATGGTTTTACCATGACTTTTACCTCTTAAATTTCAGAATATCATGACTTTATAAAAATTTTTCATTTATTTCCTTTCCTTTAAAAACATTATTTTAGGGTCCTGTTGGTTTTCCTGGAGATCCTGGTCCCCCTGGGGAACCTGGCCCTGCAGTAAGTATCATAGAAAAACAAAGGAATTATTTTGCTGGAGATTGTTCCCAGTTAATAATTAAAGAAAAGTCTTAATTACTTCAGTGGATCCCCAAAAACAGCAATAAAAGGAAGATGTAAACTGTAATCACAACTACCAGAATAAAAATTCATATATTTGGAGACTATCATACTTGTGTTGCATGATTATTATTATCTCTTCATTGGGTTAATTTTCCAGACTTTGTTGAATTGTACATACTAATTATCTGAGCAGCTGCATTACTATCATTTCAAAGTTACAAGACTTTTGCTTTTACCTCAGTCCATTCTAAAATGCAAATTCTATCTCAAACTGCACCATATTTGTTCATGGTTAAAGGATGCACTGTCTTTCTATACTAATTACATCCTCCCCTTTCCTTATATTAAGAGCATACTATATTTTAAATTTGATATCATAGCAATTTCATACATTTTATGGAAAGAGAGATACCATAATCCTTAAAAAAAACAACTGAAAGAATATAATAATACTTTTATTTGTTTATCTGGTAATAATTTTTCTTAAGGACTAAGATGATACATCATATCTTTTTTTTCTGATAAAAGTTAATTAATAGTGAGAAATACTGGGTTCATTTTCTATTGCCCATTATAGGGTCAGGATGGTGTTGGTGGTGACAAGGGTGAAGATGGAGATCCTGGACAACCGGTAAGTAAGCACACTATTTTTATTCAATCTTTGCATAGTCTCAAGATATTTTAAATAAATAATCAGAAATAATTATACTTCCAAATGCATAGCTATGTGTGTACACATTCAGGTATATTTGAATTCCAGTTTAAAGTCAGTCTTACATGGAACATTTCTTACTTGATGTGATTTAAGAAATATAAGCAAAGCCTTCATAATAAAAACTGTAGTCATATCATACTAGTGATTTTGTCATATTATATTACATTGAACTATCTCTCCAACTGTGTTAAGTGGAAAGTCATTTTAAAAACACAAATAAGAATTAAATGAAGAAAACTAGGTTATCAGCCTATTATTAGCATGAATTACTTCAATTACTAACCAGAATGAACTCAGCATTTTTGCACTCATTTTTTATTTTTAATTTGGGAAATGCAGTAGGGGGCTTTGACTACATAAGGTTATTTAGGGAGGAAGTAAAGGAGGGCACTAACTTAAGTAGGAGTCAAAGACAAACTGCACTCTTAACATAACTTTGTCTCTAGAGCCATACCCACTGGATACTTGGAGTCAAAAAGATACAGACTTATTCTGTGTAGATAAGAATTGTGGGTCATATCCCAGCATGTTGCGTGCTCCTTGGAATAAAAATGCTAGTGTTGCACAAGATGAAATTTGAGGTAATAGATTTATGGTTCACAGTTGTATGTGATATACATAGAATTATTAACCATATAATTCTATTAATTAGTACATCTATTGGATGCTTGTCAGATATAAATTAGCACTTAAAAAAAGTTTTAAATAGAAGGAATTCGATTCACTTTTTTCCAGCTGTGAAGAAGTTTTCCATATGAATTTACCAGCTCGAATTATAGATATCTGGAGGAAGTTTAGGTATCTGAAATAGGGCTAAGATTTTCCAGGAAAGATAGATGTGGAGAAATGAAGAAAGCAGGTTGGCTTCAGTCCAGAGTTTGAACAGTGCTGGGAGCCATAAAATAATACCCAATTGCTTAAAAGGTATTTTTCACATTTTTTAGGGTCCTCCTGGCCCATCTGGTGAGGCTGGCCCACCAGGTCCTCCTGGAAAGAGAGTAAGTTTCTTAAATTCTTTATTTGAAACACCAACTCATTATCCATTGTGTGTATAAATTTATATTATATTTGTAAGCTGTAGGCAGCGCATTATAATGGTGCTGAAAAACATATGTCCTAGAGAGTGATTTCTTAAATTTGTCAAAATACTCATTAAAGTAGAATCCAATTTAATTGACAGGTTTAATCTGTCACAATGAAAAATAGTTTCCCACTTCTCTGTGCTTAGGTCTCCTCTGTACAAATGCAATAGACTCTCATAAAAGACTCTGCTGATACCCTGAATTTCAGCTCATGGTATCCCTACAGGGAGATGAGTTGTCCAAACTCCAGTGCTTGTTGAAAACGTTATAGAAACTTGAATACAGTATCAGTAGAACGAGCTCAGGAATCAGCACATAATGTTAGATTGCTTTACACTGTCAAACAACTCTGATAGGATTTTAAGAAAGAGGTATAGTAAAATATAAAGGTCTTGTTCAAAATATTGACTACAGTGGACCCTAGGAGATTTGCTTTACTGCCTTTTTCCCACTATTATACTGTTTTTATAATAAAACAATCCTGTTGACCTGCCTCTTGCAGCACTTCTATTAATACACAGTGTTCTCCTGAACCTCTAGTCTATTTTCCAACCTATCCATGAACAAAATATTTGGTCAAAATTAAAATATATTTCTTAGGCTCATTTCCCCTTCAGTAATCCAAAGACACAGAGCAATTGGGGCCACTCTGGTTTTCTAATGGTAGCTTTATCTTAGGAGAATTTTCACACTACACATCTTCCTATACACAGAATGTGACAGGTTTTAATTCTGTCTCTCAGGACATAAATTGAGTCAACATTTACAAGCAAACATTTCTCTTTGCTGGAAATGAACTTAGTTTATAGTAAATATTTTCTCTGAATACAATTTTCTTCTCACTGACCCAAGTGCCTTTTTTACCTTTCTCCTCCTCTTCCTCTTTCTCATTATTATTATTATTATTTTGTTTGTTTTCTTTTTGTCAGCAGCCCAAAAGCATAATCTTGATAGAAAAAGAAATATATCCCAAAACAACCATTGGGCTGTTATTCTTAGAAAGTAATTACAAAGTGTAACATGATGTTGAGCTCTGTTGCCTGTTTTTGCCTATCGTCTGAATGTTCTTAAAACTTTCCAAATGGATGAATATCTGTTCTATTACTTCAGACCTTTCAGAAGAATACTTATATAAAATATCTTTGAAAATTGGTAGAAATCTTTCCTGAGAAAATATGAAATCATTTTTTTCTTTCTCCCAGTCAAATGATGGAAGGCTATTTAATGCAGTGGTTAATAAGTCAGTGAAGTCACACTACCTGACTTTTAACCCAGCTCTACCGTTTATTACCTGTATTTCCTTAGGCAAGTTACTTATATTGCTTCTCAGGGAGGGCCTACTATACCTAGGATTTATAAGATAACTCATAAAGAACAAAAATAATATGTATTCACATAATAATGTTAGTGCGTTAGCCTTTAGTTATGAAAGTTATTGAATAGTTATAATAAGCACAAAATTATCTTATATAGGTATAGGTTATTATGCTTTTGATGCAGAGGGAATTATACCTTCCTTCAAATTATAACTACTGGAAAAGGAGGGACTATATAAAAATATATTTTGAATATTTTATTAACATCCATTGGCAGCTTCTCAGCTCATTCCATTATCCAAAGCAAATTCTCAGCAAGTGCTATATAGTTCAGTTTTATTTTAAAATATGTTAAAACAGATTGTTCACTTACAATCTTTGATAAGTTCAACTAAGTACCATTTGCTATGTGGGATGTATTCTTTTAATATGTGACAGAGTTAGGGAATGAATTAATTTCTTTAGCGAGACAGTAGTGGATCATGTGGCTTACTCGTTTTGAAAACTGAATGATTTTGAAATTTAAAAAAAGTAAATAAATATAAACAATTTACTAGCATCAAACAGTAGAAAAATACCAACAAAAGGCATGAAAAGGTGTTTTACACAAATGTTCCACAAACACGTAAAAGGATGTGTAGAAGTTAGGGAAACGTGTTAAAAATGACATAGAGATGCCACTTACATCTATAAATTGATGAAAATTTAAGTCTGACAAACCAAATGTTGGAAACGATGTTTTTCAAAAAGAAAATAATGGGGATTATCATAAACAGCTATTGTGAGCTAACTGGTACAACTGCTTTAGGAATTGTTCATTATTACCTAGCAGAATTTAACAATGAACTTTCCCTACTATCTCATAATTCCATTCCTAGGTACATGCTCTGGATGATATCTTATACATCTTTACCAAGATACACATATAGAAAAAATAAGTGTACTGAGATAGACATAAACTGAAATTTTGTTTGGCAATGAAAATATTGTATTGCAGGTGTGTGAATCAACAAAGATGAATCTCAAACACCTGATGTTAAGAAGAAAATATATGTAGTGTTGAGCTGGAGAAGATATATAATCTCATTTATATAATATATAAAAAAATAAAAACATGTTGTTTAGCATTCAAACATAAGTGGTAAAAGTGATTAAATAAATGAAGGCAATGATTCATTAAATTCAGAATGGTAGTTATTTCTCTGGGAGAAAGAGGGTTACAGTAGTTGCAAGTGACATTTAGGAAGTTATACATTTTTATGCTGAGACTCTTAGATATTAAAGTAATTAACTGATACATTCCCTGTATCATCCTTTTCATTATTAGAAAATTCTATAGTGGAGTGCTGCCTTTCTGATTTTTGATGAGATTAGTTAAAAATAATCTCATCAAAAATTTTAGAGATGTTCTAGCCTCCCATTTTAAAAAACAATTTTTACGAATATAATACGCTATTTTTATTCCGCTCTAGTCATTTTGAAACAAAATTAGAAGACTTTGTATCTATGAATTTTTAACGATATGAGATTGTGATGACTATGCATGGCTTATAAAGCTATTTACATCCATTTTGATTTAGCAGAAGAATCAACCTTAGGTCAGCCCAACTGAACAGTATTATGCAAGTTTTCTTCTTTTAAAATGTGGCATCATTAAATCTAACCTGAACGATATTTAACGTAATGTGTTAAATTGTGTTCTGTATTAGGATTGGACAGATTGGCAGGTTTAATTGGCTTTCTCTGTTTTACACAATAATCTTTTTTCTTTAGCAGAGTAAAATATATTTTAATGCTGTAAAGATTAGTGTCAACAATCTTATTACTAAAATTATAATTTGCTCTGATTTAACAGTAGCAATTAATGCTTTCATTCTTTTGAATTACAACCAACCAAACTAGTCAAGAGTTCTACCTTAACCTAAAAAAAAAAAAAAAAAAAAGATGGCTAAGATGAAAAAATAGAAATACAGATTATTTACTTAGGTCTTTCTCAGCCTGTAAACTGACACTCTTCATAGCTAACTATCGGCACAAACTAGTCCCGAATTTGATTCTAATGCTGTTGCATTAGAATCAAATAGACCTGGTTTCAAATTCTTGCTTTGCTACTTATAAATACAACTTAGAATAAGTTAATTTCTTTGAGACTCAGTTTTCTCATTTATAAAGTAGGCAAAATAACTAATATTCCATGCTGGAGTGAAGACTAAATTAATAAAATGTATATTTAAACCACTACATCTAATATATGGATTTATCAAGAGTTCAAAGAGTGGATGCTCTTCTTAAGGAGTTAAATACAGGTTTTGAATTATGCCATCATTTATAAACAAAACAAACATATTAAATAAAATATACAGATAAGATAAAGACATTTTCTTCTAATTTTTGAGTTATATAAATTGAGATGAACGTTTATTAGCAATAAATTCATAGTAACTTCATAATTAATTGCATTTTTGAAGTATAGAATACTGTGATTCTGTTGAGATGGATACAAATTTGTATTATTTAATTGGTGTAAGTTGATGTAAAATCATGTAGCGTAAATTGTAAAGGAATTTCCTATGAGAACTGTTGCCAAAAAACAGAGCATTAAATTCATGATGACTGCATATAATTTTAATAAAATGGATTTGCCAAGCAACAGGGATTTAGAACTAGTTTGAGAGATAATAATGTGATTAAAATGAGTTAGAAGGAAGTACTTGGGAACTTTATTGTATGTCTGTGAGGTCACTTTGTTTATGCACTGGGTGAACACAAAGCTCCTGAGCGTAAAGGGATATGATGCAGAGTGAATTTTGTGCATTGTAGCTGATGAGGAGAATTCTGTCTTCACCAACCTTTGCATTCAGCCAACAGGCAGCAATGTCTTTGATGCAGGAATCAATTTAATATCACCCTTGTAGAAACAGCAAAAAACATTCCTATACAATAATTATAATATCTGATCTACACACTTATGACTTAATTGAATACAGAATTGCCTTACCATTTATTTCCCTTTAGTTCATCTAGAAAGCATAATTTTAAGTAAGCTTTGTATGTATTTTGTGGAAATTAACATTTCTTTTATCCTTTGTTTTGCTACATTGGAACAACAGAAAAGGACCAATAACAATTTTGCTATAGCATCTCATAGCAGAAGTAGCAATGAATAGAAATGTATTTTTCCTTGAGTGACTCTTACAAATAAATGATAATAAACCCTCCCAATAGAATATTGGTCAGAATGTTGCGAGTGGCAGTGATACTGAGAAACAACATTCTAACAGTTATTGAACAAGTAGGGAAATTAAGTTGACATTTGTGGTACATGTACATTCTCTCATGCATTTTAATACTTGAGAATAAATGTATATTTCCTTGAGGCACTAGAAGATTGTACAGTTTATATCAGTAAGCCATGGAATTTTAATACTCAGGTTATCATAGCGGTTTGGAACCAAGAACTAGTTCAAAGCCCTTTTACTGAAAAAAAATCTAGAGATGATTTAAAAAAAGATTTAAAAAATCTTAAAAAAAGATTTAAACCTAACCTGAAAATGCATATATTAAATGGAATTTTAAGGAGTCCCATCTCATTTGCCAAAGGAAAATTTACAATAAAAATTAAAACAATAACTAATATTATTAAGTAATAGAAATACAAAGGAAGCTTTAACCTACTATATATGCCCATATATACCATATATGTATTCTTTCCATCCCTATGCCTTTATGCATGAATGTGGGTGGTCAGATTAGAAGGAAACATCCCTCCCATATCTACCCACACTAAGATTAAGATCAGATATTAGGTTCTTAGGAAAGCTTTCCCTACTGCCTAACTAGATCAGCGAACCTATTTTGTACACCTACTTCATCTTTGTGTGTTTTACAATGTACTGTATTTGTTAATTTTGTTGTCTGCCTTCATAACTAAACTTTGTGAACTCCTTAGGGTTTCACTTTTTTTTTTTTTTTTTTGTATTCTCCATGCACAGCACATTTCTGGCATATAAGGAAGACTTAACTATTTGCAACATGTATGGAAGAATGGGTAAATTGTAGAATAATATTATAAAATGTGAATAGTGGAGAGAGGATTATACTGTGTATTTTATATAAAGTATATTTCTCATAGCAAGGAAAATCTCATGTAACGGTGATTACTGGTGGAAAATTAACCAAGGCTTATTTTATTTTCATGTTTTACAAGGCATTTTCCAATCAGAACACTCATTACTTCATGATAGTACAGGAAGTAATTCACTATATTAAGTCCTTGCCTCTCTGCTTATGCAGATATATGAGAAATAAATGACTAAAACAAGAATTTGTCCATAGGCGTTGTTTAGTTTTTTTTAAAGGGAACTTCCTATTCTCTTAAAAAAAAGTGTGTCACCTGTTTTCATCCTGTTTTTCTTAAAAAAATCTGTGCCATCTGGAAAAAATATAAGGAATAAATGAAAATGGGAAAAATGAGATAAAGAACAGAGTAAAACCATTTAATGTGGATTTCCAGCATGATAAACATCAGGCATTCATTCAAAGAGGGAAGAAATCCTTTTGGGATGAAGAAACTTTTTATTGAATCACAATTTTGTGGCCATGTTATAGTTTACTTGTGTTTAATTCTCTAGGCTTTTCAAACTCAGGTTTTCTTTTCTCCCTTGCAGTAAAAGCAATATTTTTAATACATTTTAGACAGTTGATGACTTGTTTTTCCTAAAGCTAGATATTTATAAATCTTCTCTACAATGAAGTTCATATGTGTAATTGCAATCTTGAAGTTAATACCCCATACCTTTATGTCATTTGTTTACGGAAAAATCTTCATAGAATAAAGAAAAGCCCATTATTCAGTTGAATCTCATAATTTCTATTCCCCAAATTATAGTCATTATGGCTGTTTTACCCAGTTTGAATAAGAATACTTCAACCATCACACCAAAAATGTATTTTTTATACATTACAAAATAATCACCACAATAAGTATAGTTACCATCTGCACACCAAAATGACTCAACTCTTTAACGCTAAGAAATATTTGAAGCTTATGCTTCTCTACAGAAATCCTCTTGCATAAATAGTATGAAATTCAACAGATACACTTAAGTTTTAATGCCTATATTATTGTTAATAAATTGTTGCTGCCTCAAGAGACTGCTTACAGGATTTATGCACTTCTTATCTTAGGGTCGAGGCACAATGAATGCCTAATAATATATGAAGTTATAGTGATGATATTGAGAAAATAATTACTAATGATATATTCATTGACCCTCTCTGAAATAAATGAGTTCACAGAACTCTGAGTTTGATGAAGTGCCTGATACCCATTTCAAATGTGGATTTAAAAGACCATATGAAAAACTAACATGTATCCACCATTAGAATATTAATATAGCATCTGAAAGAGAGAAAGTCATCCTGTCTCTCCTTATTTTCACCAATTAACACTGTTTCTGCTACTCTCCCCAAATTCCAACCTCAATCTCAGTTGATGATTTTGAGCACAATTCATAACAAAAATTGAAGTAAACAAATGGAAAACAAGAGAGTCTGGGGAAAAATGAAATACAATTTCCTAGAGATCATTAAGTTTCTTTTTTAAACTTTCTATACTTATGTCTGAACTTGTGTAGAAATTTTCAGCACAGTTAAGATTCAGATTGAATCTTAATGTTTGTTAAGTAATAATAAAAATCAATTAAGTAGTGAAATTAAATAAATATTTTATAATACAATTATAAATTTTTTATATCTTAGAATGAATTTATTATATATATTGTGTAGCCCACCACAGTAAGAGGCCAAAAGCACTCTTATTGTATTGGACTATCAAACAAAGTGCCCTGCTTGTGTTGATCTGAGACGCCATAAGTGAAAATATCAATGACCTAGTATAATGAGTAGGAACAAAATTTAGACACAGTGGGAATTATAGCATATTTCTAGCTTGAAAAATAGTTGTTTTCTTTGATACCTTGAATATTATATGTTATGTAATGTAAATGATTCCTTTCTACATGTTTATTACAAAGATTAGAAATGTCAAGTTTTATATTTCACAAATGACTAAGAGAATGTAAGAAGGAAATTCGAATGTCAGATTTCAAGATCTGACTATATATTACGGGATCGTTTAGCTGACTTTCAATTTTCTAGTTAAAACAAGTAGTTTCATACATGGAGTTCATATTTTTCAGGTGTTATAAACAGGATGTGTGGAAAAAAGTAAGTTGTTGACATGGTGTCTATAAATGTATTTTGAAAGTTAGTTTTGTTTGACCTGACTCTTAGGTTGCCAACATGGTGAAAAGTATTGGTAAAATAATAGAATTTATATAGAATAACAATATCTAATAATTTTAGTAACAATAATAAAATAACTAACATTTGTAGTGTTCTTTATGTCTCAGGTACTTTTATACACCATTTACATTTACCAACTCATTGAATTCTCATGATGATGCTGGGAGATAGCTACTGTTATAATCCACATTTTGCAGAGAAGTAAACTGAATCACTCACAGGGTGTGTAACTTGCCAAAGATCACAAAGCTTGTTGATGGCAGAGCCAGGATTTGAATCCAGGAAGTCTGAATCCTGGCTTTAGGCTCTTAAGCTTCAGATTCCATTCCTGTATTTGATACTGATCTACTGGAAGTTCACGAAATATTTTTTCATGTGTTACATTATTTAAATTTAACAACAATTCTATAGCAAGAGAATTCTTATTAATAACATTTTATGGATGAAAGAACTGAAGTTCAAAAATACTAATAATTGATTAATTATTTATTAATCATTTATTTAGCTAAATTACTTATTATTTATTTAGCTAAAACTAAAGAGAAATAGGGAGACAGATACCTCACAAAGATGGGGAAAAAATATATATATATATATACAAAGAGCAGTATTATGAAAAGCTTTAAATATATATAATTTATATATAATAATTAGCATTTCTCCATAGCAAATCATGCAGATATACAAAAGTTATGCAAATACCAGAATATCTTCTTAAGTTTTTGAATGACATATGGAGTGTGAAGATTTTTTTCCTGCTTTTTCTCTAATACTAGGTTTTAAAAAGTCATACGATTTTTTATACCACTTAATTATGTGAATTACATAGTTCCAGAGAATGAAAATATAATATCTGTTGACCAACAAGATTTTAAATTTTGTACTTTTCCTGTTTGAACATGATCTTATGAAAATGTATAATGTATGGATCTTCTAAGATTAAGAAAGGAGCCAATCTTAAAAACACATATAATGATGGAAGTGAAATCTGAAACCTTCAATTACTTCCTAATTATACAACAAAATAAATGATATCTGAGTATTTAACACACTAAGGGTGACTAAATCATCAGCATTTCTTTAACATTTTTATCTTTATTGTTTCCTTACATTGATATGATGTGATTATCTGTATTCTGCTCAATCTGTGCTTCATTTGTTTTTAATATTCTAACTAAAATTTGTACATAAAAAGAGTTTTGAGTTTTCTCAGTGTTTTAAACTAAATTGTATAGAAATTCACAATTTATTAGACTCTGTTACAAATTAAACTGGGGTATTTTACAGTCTTCAGTTGCATTACTTTTATATGTTATATATATATTTTAAATGCAATTTTATGTTTATAGGGTCCTCCTGGAGCTGCAGGTGCAGAAGGAAGACAGGGTGAAAAAGGTGCTAAGGTAAAATATACATTACAGGTATTATGCTTGAAAAACTCAATGTGTACGCTGGACAACATCTATTTCAGTACTTTTAATAAAATAATAAAATGTCTTTTTTCATTATTAATGCATTCACATATTTTATTTTCTAACAGGGAGAAGCAGGAGCTGAAGGTCCTCCAGGAAAAACTGGCCCAGTTGGTCCTCAGGGACCTGCCGGAAAGCCTGGTCCAGAGGGTCTTCGGGGCATCCCTGGCCCTGTGGTGAGCATCTGTGCTGAAAGATGTCATTTTGAAAATAATGTCTTATTTCTAAGAAAAATTATGAATGAAAATATTTATGTCAGCATTATTTTATAAATTGTGTGCAGTAAATATTATGTAATAAAGTCAGAGACCCTTAGAATATTTAAGTATGTCATTTATTTAATAAGTTCATGGTGAAATTCTAACTTCTAAAGGTAGAATAGAAAACTAAACCCTAAGACCTCAAAGACGTATAATTTTTATACACGCATCCATCCATCCATGTGTGTGTATGTATGTGCATGTAGACACATACACAGAAAGTAAAAAGACTCAAAAATTGCTTACAATATTTGTAGATGTCCTCCACGTGATGGAATTCATAGGTGATGTTTGCTTTCTTTCTTTTTCGTATTACCAAAATTAAAATAAAGAAAAAAATGTCTGCTTTTGTTAATTATAAAAATCAATCATGTTTCTTCTTCCTTAGGGAGAACAAGGTCTCCCTGGAGCTGCAGGCCAAGATGGGCCACCTGGTCCTATGGTGAGTAGCACCTTTTTCTGCTGTTTAGAATTCCAGAAATGAAATTATTTATAAGCTAGAATTTCTGAAATTTTGTCTTATAAATTGGTTTATATTCTGTACAGTATTCAAGGAAGCGTATTACTCAGACCTAAAAAGAGAAAAGTAATCCTAACTGATAAGTTATTTGGAAAATATGCCCTTGATCAGAAGATCTTTCCTTTCTTATGTCCAATGGATGAAAAAAAAATTTCCATTCTGAATAAAATGCCACTAATGGCCCAGACAGTTCTTTTCCAAATGTGGACAGTTCCCCCAAATGCATGCAATTACACTTAGTTTCCTGGCACTTCATTTAAAAGAATAACATTGGCACAGGCATACAGTGATTCTTTCACCAAATAAATTTGAGTCATATGGGCTGAAAGATAAAGCATTTACCCCCGTGAATGAAGAGAGGTATAATTGTTACAACACCAAAGCTTGGTTACTCTCATAAACTGTGTATGCAAACAACACACTTGAGCAATGCAATAAAGCATTTAGTTGACCAGCATATGGCTCATAGATAGAGTTTATTATAGGAGCCAAGGCTATTCTTGCTACAAAATTTGGGCAGAAAGTGAGAATCAAAGTCTTGCCTTTAAAATTATTGCTTACTAAGTAACAGATTCTATTTCATGGTGGAGATATTTGAACTTCATTGTCCAAAATAGTAATATGTAAAGGAATTAACTAAAACAAGAAGCAATGCATATAGCACTATTCAAGTGTAATATTTATCGGTTTAAATAGTCAGATTTGTCCATACAGAAATTTAAATTTTACAAAATTGCCTCTTTTCATGAGTATATCAACTACCTCAGAGGTATGTATGTGCTCAGAAAGCCATCGAAACTAGGATTTGCAATCTTAATCATTCAGGAGAACTTGACCAATTCTTTTAGGAAAAATGTCACAAAAATTTCCTCTAACATTCCAGGTATTTCATAAGTGTTACAGAGATTATTTTTTTAACTTGCACTGAAAAGTTAAAGATCACTTATTTTAATAAGTGGATAAAAGTTATCAAATTTTGAGGAGATTATCAAATCTGCACATTGCCCCATTGATATAGGAACAGGGACTTGACAAAAGTAGGATCATCGGTTCCATGTCTGCATCACTATTTAGGGAATATTCTTCTTAGATATGTTAAATTCCTAACTGTACAAAGTCATAGCCTAGGGAAAAAAAATACTTCACCTTAATATCACCCTAAAATTTGCCAAAGATTTTTTTTCTTGTTATTACATATTTTTCCAATAAGTATTCTGACCTTTCTCCAGATGAAATAAAAAGAAAGCATCAAGCTGGAGACTTCCTTCAGCTAATATTAAAAATAAAACCATCAGACATACCACCTGATTCTGGCTTGCAAAAGTTTATATTTCTGAATCTTAGGTAAATGTGGGTTTATAGAGCAAGGAGCTAAATAAACAACTCACATCCTTTTCCACAGTGAAATGGAAAGCATCAGAATTGAGCAACATGGGTGCCATTTCTTTCTCTGGCTGCTTGTTTTATCAGAGAGTACTTAGAATGCAAATCTATTGTAGCTTTTTCATACTATCAAATAGTTTGTGCTGTCTAATTTTAATGAAAATGCTACCTGGTCTACAGGAGATGAGGTTTTGTGGAGAAATCATCTTCAGGATGCATTTATGGCAATTTAGTGAACTTTTCAGCTCAGCTAAGAAATACTGGTACTTATTTTAGTAGGCAATTTTGTATTAGAGTGAGAAGTAGCATATCGTGATTACTGGTTAAGGTCATCACCTCTCAACCCAAGAACCCTAGTTTCAAAAATGAGCACTACTACCTGCTTGCTGAATAAGTTTTAAGTAAGTTATTCAATTCTTTTAAGCCTTAGGTTTCTCATCTGTAAAATGAGAATTTGAATAGCATCGATCTTATGGAATATTATGAAGTTAAAATGAATTAAATGGGGATATTAATATCGTTTACCCCATGGGGTTCTTATGTTAATTAGATGAGCTATGTCTAAAAAACAAAACAAACAAACAAAAAAACAACTTAGACCATTTCCTATATAAGTAACAGTTTAACAACTTTATATTAACATTTGGATTAGAAATTCTTTGGGCTAGAGTGAAACAAACACCGGTTAAAACTCTAAAGGTGATATTTGGTGTCTGACCACTCTATATGATCAGCTCTGCTAGAGTTTAGATACGGTACAATATTTACTTTTTACTTCAAAATTTAGATATTTCTCATGGCAAAAATTAAATTTCTACATATGCATGAATTTTATATACAGATAAATATTCAGAATCATATGGAACTGAGAATAAAACAGTACGTGTGAAATCTAAAAGAAAGCTAAGGACAATGATGAGATTATATAAAGAATTTTATTTGAGGATTTTTAAAGTTGAACTGCTGGGGTGTTTTTTTTTTTTAGGAAATAACAAAAATCAGATGGGAATAAAATTGAGTGTTTTAAAGAGAATGGTAATGGTTGCTACATTCTCTCCTCTGCTGCATAGTCAAAATAAGCATGATTTAATCAATTTACATTAATTTTTATTTTATTTTTTGAAGACACAATTAGCATCTATTTTAGTTTTAAGCTTTTATTTTGTTTTGTTTCATAATCTTTCATTTTAAGAACCTATTTGTTCCAATGTAGCTGAAAAATTGTTCAGTATTTATCTTCAGACAATTTTACCTTACTATTATCATACATTAATTCTTTTCACATACTGATAAGTAAAATATCTGATAACATTATTTGTTAAACCATAAGTGTGTGAATAAATGGTAGGATGGGTTACTGAATTATATTTTGATTTTTTAAATGCTACATTTAACTTATCTGTAAAAAGATTTGAGATGTGTAGCATTCCATAATGATTAAGCAGGTTTAAACTACAAAGCATTTATCTTTCACCAAATTAAACGTTATTTTACAATACTACATTCTAAATAAACAGTAGGATCTGCATTTTCTTTAAACTTCAATGCATTAGAATTTTGAGATGCATTTCAAAGCAAATATTCTGTACAGCATAATACAGCAGGGGAACATATTTGATTGTGTATTCTAGACACTTATGAATGTATCATCCCTGTTTTCCTTTTCACTTTATTACTTATGAATTATGTATTTCCCTAGGGTTTTTCAATTTACAATATCCTAAGAGGAAATAGAAAATATGTATACCTGAAATAATATTTTTATATGCAGAGTTGATATTTTTGATATGGTCCAGGTTCAGAGGGTTATTTATAACTGCTATCAACATCATAGCTTTACCAATTTCTATTTCTAACTGATGAAAATGATAATAAACTGATTTCACTTGGCTAATGCCTCCTTAGATATAGTTCACAATTTTATGAGATTATTAGCTTAGAGGAATTAACACTCTTTTCCTTTAACTCCTTCCTGAATAATATTTATAGAAATGATTTTAAATGCATTACAAACACAGAAAATGTCTAGTATGTTTCCCATTACCCCCGAGCAATTAGAATCCGCATTATTTCTTCTTTTTTGCCATTTTAGCTTTTACTATTAGAATGTGATGAGAAAGCTGATTAATAACTATCTGTGGCACATCAGAAACAAATAGCAATAATTTACATTACACTTCACTATATGCAGTACTTTTGTAAGCCTGGTTTTTCTTCCATTATCACGATTCCCTGACACAGTTATTATTAGAACACCTTTATAAATAAAGCTCTGAGATAAAAAGGAACAGATCCAAGATTACCCAACTAATGAGTGGTAGACCTGAGATGCTGAATGAAACAGTATTTGGAATATTGATGCCCAGCAAACAACATTCCTATTAGTTCTCCCACTTAACAGCAAAATTTCTGTAAAGTGTATCACATACCAGAAAGAGTTTGAATGTAAAATAAGAAGTAAAGAAAGAAAAAAATCTGGCCTCTTTAATAGTTTTGTGTTTTCAATCTAAAGAATGTATTTACTTTTAACTGACATATGTCAATTTTAACCAATATTTTTAAATGGTTTTTGCTACTGGTACAGGTATATGGTTCTTTCATGCAATTACATATTTATTAGAACTATCTTTTCATGCTTTTTTATGCCCACTTGTTCTAACATATAGAATGTTTGGCATCTATCCTGATGGTCACATGACCTCAAGGAATTATTTTATTATTTCTATTACTCATTTATATTATTCCTTTAAAATTGTGCTATCAGACAACATTATTTTCCTAACCAATAATTCACCAAACCTTTCCGATGAGATGAGAAAAAGTAGGTGAAAAATATACTCACTTAATTTTAAAATTATTAAACAAATAATACTAAATAGGTAATGTTTTTATTTTTAAATAAATGACATCCTTTATGCTGTTCTGATTTTCATATTGATTTAACAGATATGGGACTTAATGCCACAGAGCCATGTTTCTCAGACCTTAATGAGTAACAAACCTGTGAAACAGATTTCTGATCTGTAACTCCAGAATTTCAGATTCAGTTAGTCTGGATGATGCCTATAAATTTGCTTTGCTAATATGTTCACAAATGATGCTAAGGCTGCTGGTCTGAGGATCAAACTTTGCGATCATCCACTCTGATATAGTGTTAGCAAATGAGATGAAAGTCCAGTGTTAAAACCTAGCCTTAGAATGGTCCTGAAAGTAAATTTTGTAATTTCTTTGTAGTCTCCTTTTTGTCTACAAGAGATTTAACAAAGTGACAGGATTGTTTATATTTATACAAAAGAGAATCTAAACTGAATTGATATAAACTTATATCTGAGGATTAATAATTTTCTTCTTACTAGAATATTATTAGGCACATTTACATTTAAATTGCACATAATTTCTACAAAAATAATTTATCTATTGTCAATAGAATGATGTAGGGAAATTGTTCACTTTTATATCACTACTTATAGAATTTCAAATTCATTCATGAATTAAAACAAATATAAATATTTCTGGTAACAGTCCAAAATACTATTGATACACAGGACTATCTTATACTAACACTATTCTTACCTTCCTCTGATATTAAGGACTTCAGTTTGAGGAGTAGACTTAAGAAACTAAGGAATGGAAAGCGCTCATCTACACAATCTCACAGTAGCCCCTTGAGACAGGAATTATAATCCTTGGTTTACAGATGAGAGAACTGAAGTTCTTTTTGGTTAGCTAATTTAAATTGCTGATAAGAGAAGCAGGCTTCTACCCCAATCTATTGTATTCTGAACCCATACTTTTAAAATTACATCATGCTTCTTGGATTAGATCCATGGCTTTTAATATATTAAATTCACAAAAATGATGGACTGAGACTCAATATGCTCTTTCACACTGAAGACTCAAAAGTGTCTAGGTAGAGGGGGAAAAAATTACTTGTGGTAGCCTTGCGGAACATACTATAGTAAAGACTAATCATATAGCTTGGTAAAAATTAAAACAATTTGATTACTAAGTGCCATGTTAAAATCATTATTAAAATTATAATTCAAATAGTTCAATTCAGTCTATATAATTCAAACTCATAGAGAAACTCATATTTTGTCTTTGTTTCTTGATGCGGTACTTGTTGTAGGCAGTAGTGACTCATGTGTGGTGGTATTATCTGGGCCCTGGTTTCATCAGTCACAATCTTACAAACCATCTGTCAGTTACATTTTTTCTGACAGAATCTGTTGCCTGCATAGCAACTTGTTGTAATTTCAGAATAAGGATCTTATTTTGTGTTGCCTTCAATTTGGAGTACACTAGTTTTTATATTTAGAAGTCTGTTTAAAAGTCATCATTATGAATATTTTCATGAGTAGGGACCAAGACTAAGAGTTAGTTGCTAAAATCATGCCATAATTTTCATTAAAATATAATTTAGCCTAAATGGATAAATGCCTTATCCTTGGAATATAAAAAGGATTAAATAATTAAAATACAGGTCCAATAATATGAGAAAAGTAAATTATCTTATCTTTACATTTACAAATCATTTAGTTAAGAGATTCAATTCAGAAATTACAGCTAAAAATAGTATCTTGGGAGTTTATTTAGGAAAAATGATTAACAATGGTCAGTTGACAGTCAAAAGTTTATTGAGGTTTTTTTCTTTAAATTTTACTGGAAATATTGTAACCTTTGAATGTGAGTTTAACAGAGAAATATTCAATTAAATGAATGTATAACTTGGAAACCTCTTCTTCTAAAATTAGTGTAATTAAAAATGCATCTTTTCTTTCAACTGAAAAACCATATAAATCATGCCCTATTTCTAACTTCATATTTATTTAATCAAACTTATCAATATTATGTTTTATTATTATGGTTAACTATCAAACTGTAGAGTTTTAAACACATAAAATTATTTAGAATCCTGAAAAATAAACAGTGGTCATTATTAATTTTGAACCCTATCATATTATCGAAACCAACTTGCCCAGTGGATAGTAATATGATTCTCTAATTTGTAACTACTCTATGTATGTTTATTATTTAGGGACCTCCTGGCTTACCTGGTCTCAAAGGTGACCCTGGCTCCAAGGGTGAGAAGGTGAGAATAAAAGAATGTGTTATTACAATGTTGATTTCTTAATAGCAGAGACAATAATGTTGCAGACTAATATCACTCAAAAGGAAATTTCAAGGAATACCTTTATCATCCTAACCAAGGAAAGAGTTATCAGTCCTTAGCTTCCAAGATGAATTTAGAAAAGAGAAAATATACAAAGTAATAGTGAAAAATGTACCAGAATTCAGTGTTATATTTCTCAATGTTCCTTTGTAGGAACCATATGGAGAAAGCATATGGTTATACTAAAATAACTATTCAGAAAATAAACAGATAGAATAACAAAATGGTCATTTTTATGTTTTTAAACATGAAAATAAAAAATTTAAACTAGACTATCTTTCAGATGATTTGAAAGATATGTATGCTCTGTTGCACCAAATAATTAAAGAAAATAAAACATTTTTAGAATGGCATTAATATTTTTAAAACTACTTTTAAATCTTTAAATGTTTCTTAGATGCTGCAAAATTTGTGAAAGATAGAAATAATTTCATATAAAATAAGATGCTTTTTAAAATAATGAATTTTCAGTTGTTTGTTTCACCAATATTATATGTAGTCATTATTAATCTTTTACTTGAAGGAATTCCCTTTAAGTAAATGTAACACTGAAGGGGATATTTTTAGAAAAAATTTTTTCAATAATATTCCCAACCCTTAATAAAGGCCTCACTTAATGTAATCAGTAAATGATCCTGTTAGGTGAGGGGAAAGAGGTTCTTAATCCTATATTTCATTCAGAAAGGGTTAAAGTTTTTATCTAATTTTTTACTCTTATGTTTCATAAATTTAACGTGCAATTATTTTATGACTATAATTTAATATATGTTTGTAATTTATATGTTGTTAAAATTTCTTTGCCTTTCAAAGGGACATCCTGGTTTAATTGGCCTGATTGGTCCTCCAGGAGAACAAGGTGAAAAGGGTGACAGAGGACTGCCTGGAACTCAAGGCTCTCCAGGAGTAAAAGGGGATGGAGTGAGTAAAGATATAAATTATTTTCCTACTCCTTTCCAATCATACACTCACACACCTGCAGACATTCCTATAAACATCACCTAGGAAGTAATTTAGAGCATTAATTAATCTCCTTAAGTCAATGATGTTTTCAAAAAGAAATTTATTTAACCTTAGAGTAAATAAATAAAAATATGACTTAAGTTAGAAACCATAAAAATTATAGTTCAATATTTAATTACACAAACATTTATTGAATCCCCAACACATACAAATCATTATTCTGAAGGCTGCAGGAATGTAAAGGCATATGCGTAGAGAGGGAGACATTGCAGCAAAATGGACAAAAATACAGCTCATCTTGCAAAAGTTATTTCTTAGATTCACGATGGAAAATTTTAGGCCATTCTTATGTATTTTTTCATTGTCTAAATTTTGCAATGTGTGTTGTTATGCAACATATGAAAATGGAATCGCTGAGAAAAACTCTTTAATTTGGATGATTCTCTCTGTAGGGTATTCCAGGCCCTGCTGGTCCCATAGGTCCACCTGGTCCTCCAGGCTTACCAGTAAGTACAAAACAAAAGAATTTTATAAAGTAAACTTATAAATATACCAAAGAGACGCTCATTCTCCAGATTTTTATGTGTACTTTTGCCTTTGCATTTTCCAGGGTCCTCAAGGTTCAAAGGGTACCAAAGGCTCTACTGTAAGTACCTTTCTCTTTGGCATCTAAATTTTTCAGTGACACCTACTCAAATGCTTTGTTCTCTATTTATGTTGTTCCTTATTCTTTCTAACAGGGACCTGCTGGCCAGAAGGGTGACAGTGGTCTTCCAGGGCCTCCTGGGCCTCCGGTAAGTGCATGGTAAAAAGCGTGATATTCTGACAGCTAGCATCCTGAGACTGCCAGTGATTTCTCTGAATTTAGAAGAAGGATTAAAAAGCATATTCTGTCAAAGTGCTGATTTTCTAGGAAATAGCAACTACCTTAATTAAGTACTCCGGTCTACATGCCAACACTTGTCTTTTAATTGGCTTCACTCTTTGAATGTAAAGATACCTTAACTATTGTAATAATCTTGCCTTTATTAGTTTTTCAAGAAAATCATATATTTTTCATGTCACATTTTCATGAAAGCAACTGGTTGTATGCCACAAAGATACATTAATACCTGACTAGGAATAAAAACAAAAGTTCAGATGCTTGACATTTTTTTCCTACTGCATATAATGATAATAATAAAAGCAATGATAATAGTTACCACTTTTTTAGCACTGACATTTTCCAGGCTTCACACAAGCCTGTTAGATCCATGTGAAAAAAATTGAGGCTTCCTTCTTGAACTTGTTTCCAAGTTATATGTGTATTAGTTTGCTAGGATGGCAATAACAAAGTACCACAAACTACATGGCTCAAATAATAGAAATGTATTATCTAATAGTTCTAGAAGCCAGAAGTCTTAGATCAAAGTGTCAGCTGCATTGGTTTCTTCTGAGGGGTGTGGGGTAAACATCTGTTTGAGACTTCTCTCCTTGGCTTGTAGATGGCTCTCTTCTCCTTGTGTCTCCTCACATGGTCTTCTGTCTATGTGTATCTCTGTGCCCAGATTTTTTTATTTTAGAAGGATACCTGTCATATTGGAAGAGGACCCACCCTTATGCCCTCATTTCACTTTATTAATTATATCTACAGCCACCTCATTTCTAAATAAGGTCTTCCTCTGAGTTACTGCGGCTTAGGACTTCCACGTATGAATTTTTGTGGGACACAGTTCAATCCATAACAATACAGATTAACTATTTGGTGTAGTTCTACTCTTACACATATATAAATTCAAGTCTGATTGCACTTCCTTTAATTTTGTTTATTTATAAAGTTATAGATGTTTGGAACTAGCTAATGTATATTTTTAAACATGATATGAATTATTTTCAAGCACAATAGACAACGCATTATATAGCACAAGAACTTTAAATTATTGTTTTAAGCTTCAGAGATTAAAATCTAGTTGCAGAGATAGGACATGTAAATAAGGACTAATTAATATATAAGAAAGTAATGGATATAACATATGTACACACAAATCTGTGCTATGTTACATGTATATAAAAAGGTCCAGAAATCATCTGAATTTTGTGCCTACCTCAATATCTCCACTAGATTATTTTTAAAAGAATTCACAAAGTTTATAGATAAAGAGATATATGTACATAATACATGTATTTTAGCAATTAGAGAAAACATCGAAAATAGGGAAAACAGTGAAAAGTTAAACAAACTATAAGTTCTTATAACAATAACAACAGTAATAACTAATATCTGCAGAATATTTTACCTTAGGAAACAGTTACATGCACATCCATCTCTTTTACAGGGTCCACCAGGTGAAGTCATACAGCCTTTACCAATCTTGTCACCCAAAAAAACAAGAAGACATACAGAAAGCATCCAATCAGATGCAGGTGATAATATTCTGGATTACACTGATGGAATGGAGGAAATATTTGGTTCCCTCAATTCCTTGAAACAAGACATTGAGCATATGAAGTTTCCAATGGGTACACAGACCAACCCAGCCCGAACTTGCAAAGATCTGCAACTCAGCCATCCTGACTTCCCAGATGGTATGTTAATAATGCATGACCAAGCAAATGCACTGAGCCTCTAAGTTACCAAGGTGCATTGTCAGCTCATTAATTCTAGTTAAATGTTTAATATAGTCTCTAAATAAAACGAGAGTGAACAATTATTAATTCCAATCTTGTAGACAGAAAAAGTCATTTACACTGTTAAAACAAGGTCTGCTCTGGAAAATCTTTGTCTTGTTAAGCAAGGTTTCATTAAATTATGACAAGTTCATTTTGGATGATTATAGATAACACAAATGTAATTTGCCTTGTAATAACCATCACAGAATGGGTCTGATGTGTGTACACATATGTGCATGCTACTATATTTATATCCTATATCCTAACTTACTTTGCATTAATGATTAAATAGCATAACTGAATCATATGTGACCTATCAGTTTAGCAATGATTTGAACAGAATATTTAAGAATTAGGATAGTTTGAGGCAAAAATTTATTTCACTGATCCATGAATACCAGAACAACTGTGAACAATTTATTTGCAATAATAATCAGGATAATTTTCTATACCTATTATTTGACAAAACTTTTACATACCTATTCTGAGAAGGAAAGAGTTCCAAGTATCCTAGGTTAAGTGACTAACTCACACAATACTAAACTAACAAGGGGCAGATCTATATCTGATTTTAAATCTCCCACTTTATGTGGAAATACTTTGCCACTCTGTTTACTTGTGGGACTACATTATTTCCCACTATCGATCATATAATGAATGTTGTAACTGAGATCTAAATAACTCAGTATAGATAGAAAAGTTTCACGCAATTCAGGAAGAGACATTTTTTATGACAAAGAATGTCTTAAAATCTCCTATCTTGGGCTTCCCTGGTGGTGCAGTGGTTGAGAGTCCGCCTGCCGGTGCAGGGGACAAGGGTTCTTGCCCCGGTCCGGGAAGATCCCACATTTCGCGGAGCAGCCAGGCCTGTGAGCCATGGCCGCTGAGCCTGCGCGTCGGGCTGTGCTCCGCAACGGGAGAGGCCACAACAGTGAGAGGCCCACGTACCGGGGAAAAAAAAAAAAAAAGAAAAAGAAAAAATCTCCTATCTTAAGCACAGCCCGTTAAAAGGAAAACACAGTTAATTATTAAGGGTGCTTTACAAACTGCTATCAAATGTATTCAAATTTATAATATATTTATTTGAAAAAGATACATTTAGTTTCACATTAATTCAGTGAGTTATAAGGAGAATGACCCAAACTTCTGATCTAGCTAATATAATCATACATATGTGACTGAAAATCAAATGTAAAAGATGACAGCCTGTACTGACAATATAAAACAACGTGTGATTAATTAGAACCTGAGCAGTCAAGAAAAAAATTTTGTAAATTTTGGGGATGGAAAGCTCACTATGGACTATAGTTCCCTGTGTTTTCCATATATTAACTAGCTTTATTAATTCTTTAATTAATTAAATTTTAATTAATTACAATTAAATGTTTATTTATTAACTTATTGGTGCCAGGCACTGTTATTCATGCAGAGATTCACAGATAAATATAAAGAATAATGCCCTCGGGCTACTATTGTGTAATGATGGAGACAGGTAAACCATAAATATTTATAATAGCAAATTATGACAGATACAGATTTCCTCTGCTCTCCAAAATTAGAGGGTTCCTATGAAATCTTTTGCAAGCTGAAATGGCATGAAGCCATAAAGGTATCTTAGTAATTAAGTATATGTTACTTGAAAGAATATTTAGTAACAATGTTGACTGAATAAGACAAGATAAAAATAATGCTTACCATATAATTCAAAATTATATATTTTTTAAAACCCTAAGAAATATCAAAGATTAAGAATGGCTATTCCAGTTGGTAAAATCTTTGATGATTTTTATTTTCTTTTATAAATTTTTCCTGTGAATTTCAATTTGTTCCAGATGTGAACTTATAAGTGGCGCGATCAGAAAAAGTGTAAATTTTTTGTTAAAGAATTTATTTCAAAAAGCAAACTGGCATTAGATTTTCAGGAGTTCCAGTACTAAGCTAAGCAGTTGGAGCTTTTAAGTTGTTCAAAGTTCACAATCAGTGGATTGACATAATTCAAATTCATATTTGAAATGAAGTGGCAGCATGAAAAATGGTAAGAGGCAAGCAAAGTAATCATCACATGTATATCAAGTCTGTATCCCAATAATTCTTGTTTAATAAAAGCTCCATTGTCTATTACTTAAGGGATAACATTTTGTCAGCCCACTACTTACCATCTTTACTCACCTAACACCAAATTAACCGTCATGGTCATTCACATGATAAAATTTGTTCTGTACCATTTAGATAATAGAATTAATAGCAAACTGCATTTAAATATATAAAATAGACTTTCTTCTTAGGAGCCCATTCAAAGGGGGAGTGCACTTACTGCATGAAGTTTTTCCTGTAAAGTAATGCAAAATTATGATACTTGAGGCTAAGTGGATACTCTCACCTCCATCATTACAGATAAATAAATCAAGGAAAAATATATTGATTATTATACTCAGATTACTTAAGTAGTAAATAATACATATGGTATTTAGAGTCAGGTGTATCTCATCCTAATGTACTTGCAATTTATTACACATGGATAAGAGAATGTTAATATTTGAGGAGGTGGCATTTAAGCTGAAACCTAAAAGTAATAGGCATGCTAAGATTTTAAAAAAAGGAAGTTCCAGGCAGAGCGTATGGGAGCATTTGGCAAAGACAAAGGGTTGCTCTTTAAGTATTCAAACATGTACCTCAATATGACCAAAAACATAAAAGTGATTCATGTGGAAAAAGATGAATGTATATTCATTTTTCCTTATTTCTTTAATAAAATTTGGTATATAATGTATTTAGTTTGGGGTATAAATGTATTTGTATATGACATATTCTTTCCTACTTGCAGGTGAATATTGGATTGATCCTAACCAAGGTTGCTCAGGAGATTCCTTCAAAGTTTACTGTAATTTCACTTCTGGTGGTGAGACTTGCATTTATCCAGACAGAAAGTCAGAGGGAGTAAGTACCAATCTGTTTTGGTGGTGACTGTTGACAGTTCCTGCCATGTTTTTGCAATATTGAACTAAACAGGAAAATTATACTGTCATATTTTCATTTATCTGCTTTTCTTACAGGGTAATTAGAGCATTTCATTTGCATAAATATGAATAAGACACCAAAGTGACAGAGTTGACAAATACTTCTTTTCTTATTTTTTACCCAGATGTATTCTTTATGCACCTGTTTGCTCTCTAAAATTCTATGGCTTTCCATGACACAGCACAGCTGATTCTCAGATTTTAGTGCATGCATAGTATTCTTTCCAATTACCACGTGGTAGAACTCACAGCTGTGTATTATGCTCAAAATACACAACTTTATAAAGAATGATTCTTTCACATAAAATAAGAGTATTCCCTGCACTTTTGTACATTTTAAATGTTTAGTTTCTTCAAGCACATTCCTTGATTTTCACCTAGCAGTATTAATACATGTGAGCTCTACCTTTAAAGCTACAGGCAAATTATTAGTATAAGGAAAGATTTTTCACTAGCATAATTACATTCTCCAAACATTTTATAGGTGGGAAATTTTGACGTTATTTGTATTGTTTTAGTAAATCACATTCTTCTTAGGAAGTGGCGTAGGCATGCAGAGGCACGGAAACTCCTTAAGACGAAGTAGCTTTAAGTGTGTAATCTCTTTAGGAGAGACATTTAGTTTGTAAGTGAAGGATGGGTAGTAGGGGCAGGAGACAAAGCAATTTCTGTTTCCCAACCACACTTTGCATTTGGGGAAGCAGAATAAAGCTCCTCTAACCCACAAAGAAATGTGGGAAAATGGAAATGCTTCCCCTTACAGGATTACTCAAATTCCCTATAGTGAGGCCTATATACCTAGTGAGGCTTATATACCTTTATTTTTGCTGATCTTTGTAAAGCAAAACAATAAATTCAGATCTATGAAAGATTCTAAACATTTTCTCCAGCAGGGAATAATGGGCTTGCTTCCTGCCAATGACTTTTCCATAGCATCCCACCCTGAGTTACTAGCTGGATGCTTCAGGATGCCTCCCTTGGTTGTGAAATACTCAAGGTATCTGCCTTGATGGCAGATGCCAACTGGCATTGTGAGGGTTTCCTTTGCAAGGGGTTACCTAAGAGTTCCATCCATGTCCCCTACAGCCAACCCTTAGTATGCCTTTACCAAGTTATTTCCCACCCCCTTCTTTTTGAGCAATTAAAGAAAACAGGAAAAAAAAATGACTCAGTCTTCACTAAACTGGAATTCACAACATCTATCTCAAGTTTTGCTTTTTACCTTATCTTGTATAATCCAGGATAGACCATTTTAAAAACTCTTTAGCATCCTAGTCTTACTGAAAATTACTGATATATACATAAACAATACTGTTCATAATTTTAACCTACTTTCAAATTTTCCTGTTCCTTTGCAACAGGTAAGAATTTCATCATGGCCAAAGGAGAAACCAAGAAGCTGGTTTAGTGAATTTAAGAGAGGAAAACTGGTATGTTATTACCTCAGCATGAAGTGGTTTATTTTGAAGCTCTTACATAATACAAGTTCAAATTATATAATCTCTAGACCCTTACTGTGAATGTCTAAATTATACAAAGCAGGATTCCATGTATTCCCTAGTTTGCTCTATCTAAATCTTAGACCACTTTGTGTTTCTTTGGCCGTTTCTTTGTTTTTTTTAATTTTTATTGGAGTATAGCTGCTTTACAATGTTGTGTCAGTTTCTACTGTACAGCAAAGTGAATCAGCTATACGTATACATATATCCCCTCTTTTTTTGAATTTCCTTCCCATTTGGGTCACCACAGAGCATTGAGTGGAGTTCCCTGTGCTATACAGTAGGTTCTCATAGTTATCTATTGTATACATAGTATCAGTAGTGTATATATGTCAATTCCAATCTCCCAATTCCTCCCACCTCCCTCTTAGACCACTTTGGTATTTTAGAGAGAAGTCTAAAATTTTTGTATCAAAATAAATGGAAATATATTAAATTTACTAAAATATTAAGATCAAATAAAGTGTGCATTTCCCTAAGTACCTGAGATAGATATCATAAAAATGGATTATGTTAGAAATATCAGATATAGAAAATATAATGTCTATTTAGTATCTCTGACCCTATTTCACTTCCGCTATACTTGAAAACTAATTTATTCTTTGTTTGCAATTTCAGTAAGAACTTTTGGAATGTGAAATGTTTTTTCCGATAGTTACATCTGGAAATAAAGTTAACTGACTGACCTGACCTTTTACGTATTGTAGCACAAGTTTACTTAAATATTTCCATACAATTACCAGTTAGTGATCAATCATTCTATAGAGATTTTAAAATTGGATGCCAAAACTAAATTTGCATTTAAAAGCTGTTTAAAAATATATATGTGTTTAAAATGTTAATTATAATGTATTTAAATGAATGTTTTTCAGTTATTCAGATAATTATTCAATAGCTTAACATTCTTTAAAAAAGGTATTATTTTCCATTGATGACTATTTACACAGTTATTATCCTATAAGAACCTATCATATTAGTGAAGTTCTCCACTTGACGTAACTGTCTAGTTCAGTCTTCCAGTCACATATTAAATAACCATGTTACATTTGTATCTTTGTATGAGATAAAGATACATGCACAGATAGAACTCTGTGTGTGGTTTTATTTTTTGCTGTTTTGTTTTGTTTTCCTTAGAGTGGATTTCCCAGTTGTTGTTGTTTTTTTTTCTCCAACCTCTCAAGGATCTTCATCATCTGAACTGTTAATCAGTAAGAATTAAGTAGAATCAACAAAAAGGAGGAAAGTCACAGATAACTGCCTTTATATTGAGTGAATCTATAATCTGGGCGAATTTCTTAATTTTTTTTAAATATAGGTTTATGTTTCAGCTGATCCCAGATAGTTTATTTATATCCAATAAAACAAATTATGAGCTTGACAAATGAGTTCTTAATAATTTGCAGTTAAGACTGTTTTCCTGCTCTAAATACAAAATAAGTATTTCCTGAACAACAAATATTCACTTGCGTGTCTTGGGCAATATGCTTGGTGCTGGTGATACAATGATGAATATAAGTACATCATCCGAGAACAGACAAACAAGCAGGTCTGTGCTGAAAATTTGAAGACCAAAAACCTCTTTGAAGACTGTGCCGCCAAAATGAAAAATTCAAGAACATGTTGAAAAATTTGTCAAGTAGATACATTAGGAAAATAGGTGAAATCAAACAACATAAAAATAGTTAACCTTTGCATTGCACTGAGATTCCTCAGTTTTCATTTTTACTATATTACCACTCTATTATTTAAAAAGTTACACAAATAGGGCTTCCCTGGTGGCACAGCGGTTGAGAGTCCGCCTGCCGATGCAGGGGACACGGGTTTGTGTCCCGGTCTGGGAAGATCCCACATGCCGCGGAGCGGCTGGGCCCGTGAGCCATGGCCGCTGGGCCTGCGCGTCTGGAGCCTGTGCTCCTCAATGGGAGAGGCCACAACAGTGAGAGGCCCGTGTACCGCAAAAACAAACAAACAACAACAACAAAAAAAACAGACAAAAAAAAAGTTACACAAATATAATGATAGATTTCTTGGAAACAAAGGCATTTTTTGTAATACTTACTGACTGATTAGGAAACTGAAGTATATATAGAAGTAAAGTGATTTTTTTCCAAAATAAGTATTGCTGACAGTACCTAAGGTGGGAGTACATCCTGATTTCATAAAGTCCTATATCTGGGTCTTCTGACTCTCAATGCATACTTTCTTTCATTAAGTGAAAATGGGTCTATTGATGCATCCACATGCTTCTGGGATCACAGTTCACTGTTGACAGTGATTTTATTCTTTTACAACAGAAAAGAGTAAAAGAGTCTTTATGTGTCTCTTTATTCTCTTATTCCCAGCTTTCATATTTAGATGTGGAAGGCAATTCCATTAATATGGTGCAAATGACATTCCTGAAACTGCTGACTGCTTCTGCTCGGCAAAATTTCACCTACAGCTGTCATCAGTCAGCAGCCTGGTACGATGTGTCATCAGGAAGCTATGACAAAGCACTTCGGTTCCTGGGATCGAATGATGAGGAGATGTCCTATGACAACAACCCTTACATCAAAGCCTTATATGATGGCTGTGCGGTGAGTATAATCTCTGCTTGCCTTCTTTCACAGAGGTGAGAAGCAGTGTGTAACCATTCCACTTTGGCCCTAAGTCAGATTTCTGTCATGAAGTGGATGTCAATTGTTATTAAGATTTGATGCTTAACGCTGACATATTAAAGTACAGTATATTAGAGACCACTAATATTCACACACAAACACACACAGAGACACAGAATCTCTGGAACATACATATAGACACATTTTAAAAGTCATAAGAGAAGGTAGTCTCGGATCGTATATTATTTTTATGGAATTATTCCTGATATTTGAATACTATTACAGCTAGATACTCCTGAAATGAAAAAAAAGAAAAAAATCAAGAGCCTTATTTCATTTGCCTCCTTAATTCATGACTCTAACATGACAGATAAAGGAATCATCATTATGCTGTTTATACCATAGATAATTCTTACCTCTGTATTTTGCTTATAGGGGCATGCTTATTGGTACTATGTTACAACAATTTAGTCAGTTATTATCATTTTGCTATTTTTATCCTCTGGAACTGTCTTTCTCACACATATGGTAATTTCGTAAGAGCAAATGACCAATAGAGCATCCTAAAAAGCTTATTGTCTTAGCTGATGAGTGAAGAGAAGTCACAATTACAAATAAACAAAGTGAGTAGGTTACACATAGATCAAAGAAGAGACCATAATGCATGTAAAAGGAGAAAGCATTTAGGATTTCCCAATATAATGTATTGATAATTATTCATAAAATTAATACATAGCAATAGAAATGCTTCAGCTTTAGACTTCTTGCATTGTAATTCCTATACTGCGTTCAAATTTTTCTTAGCAAATTTGTCTGTGTGTATATATACATATATATTTATGTGTGTGTATATATACATATAGAATTATTATAATAATGGTAAGGATATATTATTTATGTAAGGGTATGACCCAGTACCAATATCAGTTTTCATGTTAAAATGTATTTTTCAGTTTAGTAAGATTCTCTCCAACTGTGCAGTATATTAGAGCGTTATCTTGAGTAATTATGGCTAAGTATTAAATACGGTCAACTTTCAAAACTTAAAACTACATATGACATCAGTGATAACAAGAAGATTACTTGAAGATTGATTACAAGAAGATTGTAATTACTACAAAGATAATGGCAAATTTGTTTTCCACTCTCTTCTTTCTTACCTTCTTATGTCCACTCAGAAGCTTAAGAAAAAATAACATATCTTAAAAATATAAAATGATTGTATAACTTTTTATTTCTGCTTAACTTTACAGTCCAGAAAAGGCTATGAAAAGACTGTGATTGAAATCAATACACCAAAAATTGACCAAGTACCTATCGTTGATGTAATGATCAATGACTTTGGTGATCAGAATCAGAAGTTTGGATTTGAAGTTGGTCCTGTTTGTTTTCTTGGCTAAGATTAGGACAAAGAACATATGAAATCAACAGAAAATATACCTTGGTGCCACCAACCCATTTTATGCCACATGCAAGTTTTGAATAAGAATGGTGTAGAAAATAACTTGCTACGTATATATGTACCAATTAGGAAATATCGATGCCCTTGTGGGAGCAGAATCACATGAAAAAAGCTTTGAAAATCATAAAAATATAAGATAGTGTGGCTAAGATGGAAACAGGCCTTATTCTTGATTCCCAATTTTCATCTCTTCTTTTCCTATTTGGATTTCTTTGGTGCTGTAGAAAAAAAAAAGAGAAAAATATATATTCATAAAAGACATGGTGCTCATTCCCATCCATCAAGGATGTGCTAAAACAGTGTGTTTAATAAATTGTAATTATTTTATGTACAGTTCTATACTGTTATCTATGTGTCCATTTCCAAAACTTGCATGTGTCTCTGAATTCCATCTGACTCTAATTTTATGACAACTGCAGAACTATGATGGCAATAAATGCATGTATCATGAAAAAATAAAGTTGCAATTTCTGATGACTCTAATTCCCTTTCTTTGATGAATAATAAAATGCCTTTGTATATATTGATGTTGAAGAGTTCAATTATTTGATGTCGCCAACAAATTTCTCAGAGGGCAAAACCTGGAAGACTTTTGGAAGCACACTCCGATCAACTCTTCTCTACTGTTCGTAATTTTGCTGAATTTCAGCCAAAAACATCATACATTTTAATGCTTTATTCAATGCTATACCTCAACCTTTTTCTTTTCAGAGTCCAGGATTTCACAGGATACTTGTATATGTGGAAAATAAGCAAGTTTATATTTTTGGACAGGAAAATATGTATGAGAAGCTGTTTTAACAAATTGATGCCTCCATCAAGCAATCAATCAGATGTACAGTTTTTTTACTACCTTATCTTATTGTCTTCAGTGTGCTTCAACCAGTGAGGTTAATATTAAAAGATGGAAACTAAACAATTATTTATGAATTTGTTCAATGTTATATTTTTAATCAATTTCTTGAATTTGATTCTAAGTTGCATATTATAATAGTCTCCAAATATTATTTTACCTGCACCTGCCCAACAACTATTATTTCTTTTCTTTCAAGATAATATCATGCATTATTTGACCTACCTAATTGCTAAATAACATATGGGTGGACTGTTACTAACAGTGCTTGTTTTAAAAGTCATACTTAGTAAAAACAATCAAAACATTTTTTTCCACTAAGGCATTTTCTTTCAGGTAGCTTGAAATAGCAGTGAAATTTTAAAATTACACACTGAACTTTGTATCTATTTTAAGTAATATATGTAAGACTTGAAAATAAATGTTTTATTATTTCTTATATGAAGTGTTAAGTTAATTGATAGCAGATTTCACTGGAACATTTTCAACTGATAATTTATCACAAAAGAACATACCTGTAATATTGAAATTAAAACGTGAACATTTGTCATTCAGAAGTTCTTTTATTTTTGAAATCAAGTTTGTAAATGTCCTTTCAAGAAGGGAGATATGAATCGTATAAATAAACTCAAGTCTTGTCTACCTGGATTGGTCATTCTCTTTCTTAAACATGTTTTAAATTACTCTCTATTGCAGAAAAGGCTTTCAGTTTTGTTTCTTGACCATCCAGGTTAGAATAGTTTTACACTTTTGAAAAAGAATATTATCCTTCAGAGATTAGCTGTTTAAATTCTCCACATTTCTAAAATAAAAACACCACATGGTAATACTCTATTAACAAAATAAAGATAGGGTATATTTAAAATTTCAAAGAAATGTTTTTCATAATTAAATGTTTTACAAAGTCTCAAACATATGTTCACAATTTCAGCATTAAAAGAATTTCCAGAACTTTTATTTGAAATATAATCTCTACATCATACATAAAATAATATTGTCTATCAAGAGGAGTCCCATACAACAGAGTATTTACTTTAACGAATGCATAAAAATGAGAGAATATTTTGCATATTGACCTGCATTGGGGAAGCTGCATTTGTCCATTTAAAAAAATGGCTTCAAATTTGGCACTCAGTAGAATTAATGCATAAATAACTAATTCACCTATCCTTTTCTATACCCTTCATGTATAGTATCAAATTTTTTTCTCTCTCTTATACTTGATTCAGTCTGGACAAAAGGAAGCTAGTGGAAAGGAAAAAGCATATTATACAACATTCTAGTCTTGGCCCAGCATGTATAAGTTATTCATGTGTAAATTATGGAGAGTATTATTGACCTTGCAGGCATGGGTAAGTCTTGGGCCTGATGCACGTAAAGTTTGGTACAATTCTCTTTAAAAAAAAAATACAAAATTACAAATAAAAAATACAAAAATTACTATTTAGAAGAAGTAAAGATATTATAACAAATCATTAAATTAAAAACTGGACCTATACCAAAAATATCAGAACATCCAAGAAAATATTGTTTTTATTAATTAATTCTCTGAAGTACTTCTGTAACACTTTTATCCATGTGGTTATTTGTTTACTTATTTATTTATGTATTTTGGCTGCAATCTCTGAGTGCCTCTTCAAATGAGAATTTTATAATTTAAATTTCTTATAGAAATAATAAGTTTCTCTAACATGTTAGGTTAAAAATTCTTATTATCAATAGCTTAGAGATGTTTCAGTGTCACATTCTGTTATTGGTGAGTATTTTTAAATTTTAGATTATTTTAAATTCAGGAAAAGCTCTTTTATATTTCCTTCATACTATACTTCACAGTATAAATTTGTGAGGCTTTTCCACAGAATAGCCTCTGATTCTATACATTTTTTACCTTGTTGCTCCTCCACTATCACTAGATTTCAGATTCTGGGCACCATAAGACACATGCATACTATGGTATAAATTCTGTTTCATTATCATAACACAGTGGGTGATAGGGTTATTCCAGAAAGCCATTTCTATACTGGGAATACTGGCATTAATTATAAGTAAATAATAACCGCAAGCCACATAATTATATTCCATCATGTAAGCATATTCCACAAACCCCAAGTAAAAGAATCCCTAATTAAATTTCCTCGTTACAGTTTCCTTCCACACCACCCAATACAAGAAAGAATGCCAAGGGGAAGTTGGAGTGGATAGACTATGTTCTTAGCTGATCACGGTTAAAGAATCTTTGGCAAATTTTACCAATCATATGACCACATGAACATATTTCTAGGAGCTCTCTAAGGTCTTAGATGGTGCCTGTGAAAGAGGATTATGAAGCTTAAGCTTTATTAGTTTCAAGTAAATAGTCCTCTGCATGCTGGATAGCTGCAAAATAAATGAGTTAATTAAGGGCCTAGCACACTGATATATACTAAGAGCTAAATAAGTAGTTGCTACTGCTCTAGATTTCCTCCTCTACTATCATCACCTTAGCATGTTCCTTTATAAAACGTGGCTAATGATATGTTCTACCTACCCCACAAGACTTTTATAAAGATTTAATTTTCAAAAAGTAAAACACTGTACAAATTGCATCACAGATGTCCAAATCAGCAAACAGACTCACATAAAATACAAGCCTTGCAGAGATTCACAAAGGATACAAAAAATAAGCAGTAGCATATACCATATCCAAGAATCCCGAATTCATCAGACAGAGCTTCTCAAGTCCCCGGGATGTATTTTGCTCTCGAGAAGGATGAGTTTAGTTGGCTTTAGGGTCTCTCAAATTTTATATTTTGCTGGTCTCATGTCTCTGTAGTGGTCATACAACTAATGATTCCTCAATGCAGCTGCAGCCCAGAGATCCAGAGACTGCAGAATTATTCACAATTTAAAATATTTCAGAATATATCCTGCTAAAACATTCCAAGTTCAGTTATCAGTGCATAGGCAACCCCTGCAGTAACCTCATTTCTTTTCTTTTTTTTTCTTTTTTTTCTTTTTGCCGTGCTGTGCGGTTTGGGGGAATCTTAGTTCCCCGACCAGGGATTGAACCTGGGCCCCCTGCAGTGAAAGAGCAGAAGGGGGACAGCTGTAGGCTGGGCAGAATTTTGAAGCTAATATTTTCTAAAGATGGAGGCAAGTGGTTTTGAATCATTGAATCATAGAACATCAATGCCAGAAAACTTGGTCACTTATCAGTTAATCAATGACCGAGGATATGATTTAGCACCATCACTATTAAAAACTCAACTTTACAAAATAATTAGGTCAGAAAGTGTCTTTGCTATATCCTTAATCACAGATTAATAGAAGAGATAAAACCATCACATCTAAATGAACAGTTTGGACTTCCCAGGTGGCGCAGTAGTTAAGAATCCACCTGCCAATTCAGGGGACACAGGTTCAAGCCCTGGTCCTGGAAGATCCCACATGCCACGGAGCAACTAAGTCTGTGCACCACAACTGCTGAGCCTGGGCTCTGGAGCCTGCATGCCACAATTACTGGAACCCGTGCTCCGCAACAAGAGAAGCCACCGCAGTGAGAAGCTTGTGTACCGCAATGACGAGTAGCCCCCGCTTGCTGCAACTAGAGAAAGCCTGCATGCAGCAACAAAGGCCCAATGCAGCCAAAAATAAATAAAATAATTAATTTTAATAAATAAATAAAATCTATTAAAAAATAAAATAAAAACAGTTTATTGTCAAGGTTCTGACTATACAGATGTTTGTTTGGAGAACTGAAAGAGCAATTAATACTGGTTTGTGAGTGTGTTTTGTGAAGAGATGGCACGTCTGCAAATATCTGTAGAGTTTGGATGGGTGTGTATGGAGGTGAGAAGGAAGACCACTTTAAGGAGGAAACCCAGGAAAGAATTCCAGTGGTACAGATGGGTGTGGCACCTGAAGAAGAGGAGTCTGATAAAGCCCCAGTCATGAGAGGGCATGGCCTGGTGTGAGGCCAAGGCCTGTGTTTAGGGTTGGGTTGTAATAGCTTGAAAATCATGCAAAAGAGCATGGATATTATACAGTAAATAATTTTAAATGAATGTTGGTTCTTGAGTAAGACAGTCACAATGAAAGTTGTGTTTAGAATGACTATTTTTGGCAGTTTTTACAGAAACGACCTAGTAGGCATTCTATGCTGGATGGATCTGTAAGATGAGTCAGATAATGGGGACCAAGTATCATGAAACTGTTGTGGAAATTTAAGTGAGTGATAATACAGATTTCGATTACAGTAATTACACCTCCATGATTTAAGAGGAAGGGACACGTATAAGACAATTTGAAAGAAGAAATGACTATATCTTAACAATATTTAAAATATTCCAGAGGATTTCACTGGATATATCCACAAATAAGTTATAGTTGCCTAGCCTTTAAGAACATATATCATAACATAACAGAAAAGAAACCTTGAATCTACTAAAAATCTGAAAAGCCAACAGGTCTCAGTAAAATAAAATGACATCTGACACAATCTTATCAATTGGCTTTGTATCTCCCATTGTATCTCATACATTATTGTAAAAATTACATATGAAAATAATTTGTGATTGCTTAAACAATACATGCTTACGACATTATGGGCAAGTGCCTATCTCCTATATAAATAAAAGTTCATGTACATTATCAACCACAGAAGACATACATTTATAGAAAGAAAAATTAACTGCTAAAGCTTAGTTATAGTTTTGTCTGTTGATACTGAAACTTTCATAAGTAAAAATTGGAACATAAAGAATAAGTAAATAGATGGGAAGTCTTGGAAATAATTCTATATTACTAATATGAAAAAATATGATCTCTGTGTGTGTGTGTGTGTGTGTGTGTCTGTTAATCATCACATATTATTGGGAGCAAGCTTTACAAATATATCAGTCCTTTCATCAGCAAAAGTCATGGCAATTAGTCCTTTCCATATAAAGTTCTCATCTGTAACAAAAAAGAAATGGTGGATCATAAAATAAACACAAGTCAAAAACAGAAGATCTTCAAGCTACTTCTAGTAACTTAATTCAAATAAAGCATACAAAGGCAGATCCAATGATAGGTTAGTGTTGTATACTGGTATCAGTTATTAATTATGTAAGGCTTCTCAGCAAGAATCCTTCACAGTGATGCAGAACTGTGTGAAAGTTACATGCATTATCACCTGACTCATTAGGACTCTGATGTCTCCACATTGTCGTCTTTAAACAGCACATCTGTTGAACAAAATAAAAGCTGATGTATAGATGTAGATCTTTGGAGAATCACAAGAACTAAAGAACCAAAGGGAGACAAAGACGACATCATTTCCACTTTATCTGTTCCTCTTCACTCGTTAATTTTTACCTAAATTTATTGATTTTTGTTTTATTTTTATTTTTTCTTCCAGTTTTATTGAAATACAATTGACATACAGTACTGCATAAATTTAAGATGTACAGCATGATGATCTGACTTACATACATCATGAAATGATTATCACAAGTTTAGTGAATAGCCATCATCTCATATAGATACGAAAGAAAAGAAAAAGAAAAAGATATTTGTCCTTGTAATAAGAACTCTTAGGATTTACTCTCCTACAACTTTCATATATAAGCTAGCGCAGTGTTAATGATATTTATTGTATTGTACATTACATCCCTAGCACTTATTTATCTTATAGGTAGAGGTCTGTACCTTTTGACCACCTTCATCCAATTCCCCTTCTCCCCATCACCACTTCACAAATCTGATCTCCTTTTCTATGAGTTTCTTTATTTGTTTGTTTGCTTTTTAAGTTTAATTGACCTACAACACTATGATAGCTCCTGGTGCACAACATAGTGATTCAACATTTCTATACAGTAAAAAAGGATCACCGTGATACATTTTTTAGTTGTCATCTGTCACCATTCAAAGATGTTACAAATTATTGACTATATTTCCCATGCTGTATGTTTCATCCCCATGACATTTATTTTGTAACTGGGACTTTGTACCTCCTAATCTCCCTCACGTATTTCACTTTTCACCTCACCGCTCCCCTCTGGCAACCACTTGTTTGTTCTCTGTTTTAATGGATGCTTTGCCTGAGAGGAGTTTTTATGAACAAGACATCATAAGTTTTCTAAGATTTGGTGAAAGAAAGTTATATTATATATGTTAACATAGACCTAAATAATGTAAAATTACCTAATTACCTGATGAGATATGTTTTAAAATAATGTTTTAAAAAAGATTGCCCTTTTATCCTTGACACATATGTTCATGAACATTAAACTATCCAAATATTCAAAATTTTATCTTCACTTCTTGTTACCCTTGACCATTAAAGAAAAAAAAACAGTACATGTTCTCATTGTTGTTATGTATGTGGCTGTGCTTCCTATGCTTGTTTTATAAGATCCTTCCCTCTTAGGATATCACATTCTTTAAAACAGTTGTAGGAAGGATTTAGCTTAGGTTAGAAGACAGGTATGAGGAAGCACTATGATTTTGGCAGAAAGCCAAGGAACTGGACAGAAAATGGTTTAATCTTGCTTTATCCTTGACATAATCTGGAACTGGAGCATGTGGAAATTCTACTAACTGAAAGACCAAAGTTTTCTTATGTAACCTCTTAGCTTTTACGGTAACAAAAATCCACCTGCTTTCCCTGACAGTGGAGTATCTTTGGTGTGTATATTTTAAACAAATCATCCCAAGCAAAGACTTTATTTTTGTAAAATAGTTTACTGTGGCCATGTATTTTGTAGAATGTGGTAAAATTTTTATCCTTGGAACCCTAAAACCACTAGGTATATTTTGACGAACTGATGAAAGAAACGGCTTAAGGAAAGTTCTCATTTGAGCCATTAAAAAATCACTTTAGAAATGTCTCTAAAGGAAATAGCAAAAGTTTATCTACAAAACTTGGCAAAAAGAAAAATAAAATTCCTTAATTCTTACCTACCATTTTTTTAATTCACAAGCTTTGTCAGTCTTCTCAAAATGCTTTTCATGACTGCCTTACTATGTACCTCAATTACTAGTGTCCTAGTTGGAGCTCTTTCTTAGGTCAGTTTCTTAACTATTACACCTTACTTTAATTGTCCACCTCTACTTCTTACCTACGCACACAAACACTCCAATCCATACTATATTTGCTGCCTGATTCATCCTTCTTTAATTAATCAAATGTCACCATTTGAGTTTTCTATTACAATAATACTGCCTAATGAACAACAGCAAAACTTAATGTTTTAAATATTAAGTTTTTCTTATTGCTCATGATTCTGTGCGTAGATGGAAGGCCTTTCTAGCCTACATCTGGCTAGGCTGATCTTGCTTGGGTTCACTCATGTGTCTGCTGTCTGCAGGCAAATGAATGGCCTGCTGGGGACTAGTCATCAAGAATGACCCTGCCTGTGGTGGATTTCTTTCACATGGTTCCTCATCCTCTTGCAAGTTATACCAGGCTTCTTCAAATGGTGATAAAACGCAAGAGAGAGAGAGACATAGATAGAGACAGAGAGGCAGAGAGAGACAGAGGGAGAGAAAGTATACACAACCATTAATTTTAGACCAGGGTCAAAACTGCTGTGGTGTTAATTAGGCCACATTCTATTGGCCAGAATAAGTCACTGGACTAGCAGAGTCAGTGAAAAAGAAAATAGTCTCCACCCTCTAATGGGGTGGGGGGCTGCAAAGTCACATTACAAAGTATATGGATGTGGGGAGAAGTAAAAGATTGTGAAGATTTCTACATTCTACCACACTCACTGTCAATCTCCTGCTCAAAACCTTTCAAGAACTACCTATTTCATATTCTCATAAAATGTAAACTCTGCTCCCAAGATTTCAAATCCCAAAACAGCTTCCATCTAGCGTAACCTTCATTTTTAATCTAATTTAACCTCCCTTCCTATTTTTCCTCAACATACTTCCTCTACCTGAGCCAGATCATCTACTCACTCTGACATGAATATGTCTTACATTTTTAATCATTCATATCTCTATGCTTTCACCCATATCTCCTACATTATATGCCTTTTTCCATCTTTTATACTTAACTAAACTCTATTTTTATTAAAATCCAGCTTTATTTTTACTAAGCTTTTATTTTTATTAGTCTCGGATGCTTCCTGATTACTCCAGTGCACACAGCTATTTTTATTTTTAATTTCTGAACTCCTCTAGTATAAACATATGTTCTACACAATTTCAGCTCTTGGATGTATAGTTCTTTGTATCATATACTTCTCTTTAATGAGTGTTAGTTTGGTCTACCCAAACTAAAAATGTAAAATATGAATTCCCTAGAGTCTAAACATTAGTTCTAATGATATAATATGTATGTTATGACTTAAAATGTGTCCTCTAAAAATTCATATGTCGGACTCCTAACCCCAGTCCATCACAATATGATCTTATTTGGAGATATCTTTACAGAGGTAATCAAGTTAATATGAAGCTGTTAGGGTGGACCTTAAACTAATATACTGATGTCCTTATAAAAAAGAGAAATTTGAACACAGAGACAAACACATATAGAAGGAAGACAATGTGAGGAGACATAGGGAAAGACAGCCATCTACAAGCCAAGGAGAGATGCCTGGAACAGATCTTTTCCTCAGAGCTATCAAAAGGAACCACTGCCTCAACTTTGGACTTCTCTCCTCCAGAATTGTGAGATAAGAAGTTTCTGTTATTTCAACCGCTCAGTTTGTAGAACTCTGTTAGAATAGCCTTAGCAAACTAATATTAAGTATTAAATAAATATTTATTTTTGTTTGATTAATTGAATAGATGAAAGACTCATGAGTATAAATTAATAATCCTATGTTCTTAGATGAGAGAAATTTTGGCTGAATTGCTAGAAACTTAAAATTTCTGGATCACACATTCACAATATATAAAACAAGCTTTTAGTGTTTGCCAATATTAAAACTATTGACCAATAGAATAATTAAATTCTCTACATTATATGTTAGATATGAGATGAAGAAACATATGTGGATGGAAACAGAAAAGATGACCAACAAGTACTGCACATAGGGAGTAAAGTGGGCTGTTTTGCTCTGTGCAGCTATAAAATAGTGGTTGGCGAAGAGGCGCTAAATGTTAATGAACTATATGAAATTAAAAATCCAATATGAAGAGGGGTGTATAAAAGTGTAATCAGTTCAGCTGAGACATACATTACTTATTTGTTCTCCTGGGGACACAATGGCGAATAAGACACACATAGCCTCCTCACCTTTGAGACTTTAAGGGTAGATATATTAAAAAAAGTGAATAATTGATAACAACGACAATAATAATAAGTAAGTAATTTTACGTCAGGTAAAATATAGGAAGCTGAAGTAATCTATGGCAGGGGTTCTAATCTTAACGAGGAACCCAGTTAGGTATCTGTGAGTGAATGACCTTTAGTATGAGACCCAAAGCATGTTTAGAAATTTTCTTCCTCAACAACAGTGAAAGAGACAAAGTATGTTAAGTAAAGGAAAGATAATGATTGTTTGATGAATCTGGGCCAAAAAAAATCTTGGAAGACAAAAACACTGAGTATTATTCTCTTTCTTTTAGAGGGTGGTTAAAAAGGTTTTTCACTTTTCTTCTTTCTTTGGCTACATCAGCCCGTAGAACTTGCGTAGTTCTGAAACTTTCCCCGAAACAAGCTGTAGCCCCGCAGGCTGCTGCCTAACCTAGCCTGACACATTAGAAACAAGGAATAAAGTAGCAAGACATGCCTCAGAGACTTGCTTAAACTTCCGCAGTGAAGAGCAACACAGGTCTGACTAGCAAAATTGAAAACCCAAAGCAGTACTTCAGAGATAAAACGATGCCAGAAATAGAAACAAGCAATCATCAAGAGAACGATTTAAAGCACCAGCTCATGATTCCATCTCACAGCCCAAGTCAGGCAGAAGAAAATTCAATATTGTTCAATGACGTAAATAAAGTATTGAGGAAAATAAAATCCTAGTGCCTAAGGTAACAATAGTATTGATGTCTGCAGATTCTGCGTGACAGATGGTCTCAGCCGCCACTGCAGAGATGGATACAGAGCTATATACCAGCTCGTGGCATCATAAACTATTCAGCTTAGACAGACTCATCCCCAGGACAGAGTGATTGGGGCAATTATCCTGTGTTCTGTTCTTTGTGGGAGCCCTGCTCTGCTGCTAGCAGTCAGCTGGGCAACAATTCTTTGAGCCAGGGGGAGCTGTTTGCCAGACAGAGCTGAAAAAAGACATGAGACATGATTCCACTATAAGCAGGCTTTAAATTGGCCTGATCTCCAAAGCCATCTAGGGGATATCAATAAGAGCCACCTGCAGAACTGCTTGCATAATAACTCCTAGCACTCCTGGGAGAAATCATTAAAGAGATTATAGTAGAGATCCTAAACTGGGGACCAAAGAGCCACATCTAGCCCTCATACCTATATTTTTTGGTCTGAATAATGCTGGCTTGCATACATTCTTTTTGAATCTTTTAAATTAGTTGCTAACCTTTAAAAATTAGAATTTCTGGCTTCTCTTGAAAATTTGGAGGATCTAACACAATGTGAATATGTGCCCATTGCACATTTTTGGGGAGTATTCGTTCTCTAATTTGCTGTACCCCCAGCACTCCCCATTGTTTTGCTTATATCTCATTTGCTTCATTATTTTTTTTCATGTGGGTTGGTCCTTCTAGGCATTTAAGTCCTAAACCCAGGACTAAGGAGGCAAAGGAGGATGGAGATTAGGAAATATTGATCAGACAGGGAATTCATTGTCTAGAAAAAAAACAAAGGCCTAAAAGAGTTATATTGATAAATTCAGAGGTAATTGGGAAGATCACGCACATATCAGGGAAATGAATTCAGATTTCATGAGAGGTAATAGACAAAGCAAGGAAATAAAACAGGCTATATTATGAGATGGTTTACACTTTTTCAATCAGAATAGTGAAGGCAGCCAAGGACCCAGAAAGATTTGATCAAAGTAAAAGTCTCTGTATTAGTTTGCTCTGGCTGCCAAAACAAAATACCCTAGACTTTGTGGCTTAAACAACTGAAACTTATTTTCTCACAGTTCTGGAGGCAGGGTGCCACCAGGGTTGGCTTCATGTGAGGGACCTCTTTCTGCCTTGCTACCTTCTTACTGTGTCCTCACATGGTGGAGAAAGAGAGCAAACTCTCTGGTGTTTCTTCTTATAAGGACACTAGTCCCATCACAAGGGCCCCACTAACATAACATCAGCTCTTGTTATTTACCTCCAAAAGGCCCCATCTCCAAATGCACATTGGGGGTTAAGATGTCAACATATGAATTTAGAGCAGGGGAACGTTCTGTCCATGACAGTCTCCATTAAAGCTACCCTGTACAAAGATACCCTGTCCCACTTGACCGATAATGGCATCATAAGGAAAATTGAAGTAGTCAGGGTTCTCTAGAAAAATAGAACCAATATGAAGAACCAGGAGAACCAATGGTGTAAATTCTTCCCTAAGTCCAAAAGTTTGAGAAGCAGGAACTTAGATGGTGAAGGTCCTAGTCCTAGGCCAGGAGAAGATTGATGCTTCAGCTCATGCAAAGCAAAAGTCAGGCAAAAAGAATTTATTTTCCTCTGCTTTTGTGTTCTACTCAGGACGTCAACAGATTAAATGAGGTCCACCCATGTTGGGGTGGACAACCTGCTTTACTCACTCTACCACCAGTTCAATACTAATCTCTTCCAGAAACATCCTCACAGACACACCCAGAGAAATAATGCTTAACCATATATCTGCATACCTGTAATCTGATCAAGATAGACACAGTATTAACCATCACAAAAATACATCTTGCAAATCAAGTGACTGGTAAATTGAGACTGGACCATCCCTGGTTTAGTTAGGTCTACATTAAATGTTTGAGAAAGACTTTGGGAAGAGTTTATACCAGAGACAAAGAACAACATATGAAGGAGAAAATATTGCCTAGTGCATAAGTGGTAGCCTGAGTCTCCGTACTTCAGATACTGCTAAATGGTTGTTACTTCTTCAGATTCAGATAAAGTCAGTATACATTTATAAAAAAATCACTGCTGTTTATAAAGCAACCTTAGAAATCTGAAACTCTGGACTGAAAGAAAGCAGAGAGATACTCTTATGGGTTCCTGTGTAAGAATTTGGAGCAATACAGATACAACTGCTTGCACTGCTCTCTCCATCCTGGAAGGCTGGACAGCTTAAGAAGAAAAGAGCACAGACAGCAGCCTGGTATATAAACTGACCTTCCCTGTAATCTGAGAAAGCAAGCTCCATTGACCGGCACTGAGCACTACGCACCTAGATTGGTACTGTGCTCTACATGAACACCTGTGCTTAGGGTCTGCCTATATTTTTATTTATTTTACTTTTTTCTATGACTTTCATTAAAATTTACTGAGGAAGTTAAACAGCAAAATTATCTAAAACTCCTCTTAAAATATGGAGTGATTTGTGCAGCTGGGAAGATGGAGTATATTTACTTTCTTTTACTCCTCCCACTAAGTACAACTGAAAAACCCTGTACATTTTATATAAAACAAATATAAGGAGATTCTGAAAGGTCAAAAAAAGACAGCAGATCATCTAGGGTGTCACAGTTTGTTACAGAGAGTTCAGGTCCCTTTCCCTGAATCTCCACTGATACCCCAAAACAGTGGTCTCATTACTGCTGGGCAACGGTGAGAGGCTTCACTTTCAGCTAGGCTGCCTCTGACACCACCTCAGTGGAGAGAGTTGGGTGACTCTTTATTGTCAGTTGGAAATGGAAATTTAGGCTTCCCATGGGTTTCCACTGACAACATAGAGGAAGCAGGGGGTTGGTGAAGGGAAGGGTTCATTGCTAACCAGTAGAGACAAAAGTTTCAGCTTCCTACTTGCCTTCTCAGATACCACTCCAGTAGGAATACTGGGGAGCCTTGTTACAGCCTAATAAGGGTAGAAGATTATGTTCCTTACTTGAATTTTCCTGGTATCAATGGATACAGCACCACAAGGTTTGGGTTGGAGAAAAGCAGTTACTATCGCAAAGTTTTCTAACTTACTGGACTTCCCCTTTCATAGTTTTTTTGGTAGAGCAGGTAGGGGGGTTTAAGTCTATGCCTGTTGAATTCCAACTTTAGCTTCAAGTCTGGTATACGTGAGGCTAAAAGAAAACACAGGTGTACTGGGTTGAATAGTATCCCATTTAAATCCAGTTCAATGTAGAACCTTGGAATATGCCCTTGTTTGGTAACAGGGTATTTGTAGATATAATCAAGTTAAGATGAGTTCATACTGGATTAAGGTGGACTTTAATCCAATATGACTGGTGTCCTATAAGAAGAGGAGAACACACATGGATACGGGGAGACACAGATTAGAAAGGAAGAAGTACAACTGTCCTTCTTGACAGATAGGATGATTGCCTATATAGAAATTCCAAAAGAATCTACAAAATCAGAACTAATAAATGAGTTCAGTGAAGTTGAAGGACACAGATTCCTGTACACTAGCAAGGAACACATGGACACTGGAATTAAAAATACAATACCACTTAACATGCCTTAAAAAATGAAATACTTAGGTGTGTAATTCTAACAAAACATGTACAGGATTTGTAAGCCCAAACTATACAACACTGATGAAAGAAATCAAATAAAATCTAAACAAATGGAGAGACATACAGTGTTTATGGATTGAAGCAGCAATACAGTGAAGTTGCCAAACTTCCCCAAGTTGGTATATAGGTTTAATTCAATTCCTATCATAATGCAAGCAAGACATGTTGCAGTTATGCACAAGATAATTCTAACATTCATACTGAAAATCAAGGCAACTAGAATAGTTAAAACAATTTTGAAAAAGAAGAATAAAGTGGGAGAATTGATCTACCTGGTTATTATGTAGCTACAGTAATCAACACTCTATGGTACAGGCAGAAGAATAGACAAATAGATCAACAGACAAATAGACAGATCAATGGAAAAGAATAGAGAGCCCAGAAATAGACACAAATATGTCCAACTAATTTTGATAAAAGTGCAAAAGTAATTCAATGGAGGAAAGATAGCCTTTTCAACATATAATGACAAAGCAATTGGACATTCATAGGCAAAACAAATGAATGTCACACCTTATACAAAAATAACTCACCATGGATCATGGACTAAAATATAAAATAAAAATCTTTTAGGAAAAAAGATAGGAGGAAATCTTTGAGACTCAAGGTTAATGAGTTCTTAGACATGACACCAAAAGAAGCATGATCCATAGAAAATGAAAAATTGAACTATATAACTTCATAAAAATTACATACATTTGTTCTGAGAAAGGTATTGTTAAGGGGATGAAAAGACAAGTCACTGAGTGGGAGAAAAAAAATTTCAAGTCGTATGTTTGACAAAGGACTAGTATTTAGAATATATAAAGTACTCTGAAATCTCAACAAAAATAAACAGCCCAATTAGATAAAATGAACAATCCAATTAGAAAGTGGGCAAAAGAAAGGAAGAGACAGCTCACCAGAGAGGATATACAGCTGAAAATATGCACTTGAATATATGTTCAAACATCAATAGCCGTTGGTGAAATGCAAATTAAAACCATATGTGATAGTCCTACACACCTATTAGAATGGCGAAAAAAAAAAAGTGACAGCATCAAATGCTGTCAAGGATTCAGATAAACTGGATGATTCATATATTGCTGATGTTAATGCAAAATGTTACATTCTGGAAAACAGTTTGAGAGTTTCTTAAAAACAAAAATAAGCATTGGACTACCATCGAACCCAGCAATTGCACACTTAGACATTTGTACCAGAGAACTTAAGACTTACTTTCACAAAAAACCTGTAAATAAATGTTTATAGCAGCTTTTTCCATAATAGGCAAAAACTGGAAACAACCCAGATTTCCAGCAGGTGAAGATTCAAACAAACTTTAATCCATCCACACCATGAAATACTCTAGCTATAAAACAAACTATTGATATACACAATACTCTGGATGAATCTTCAGCAAATTATGCTGAGTGAAGAAAAGCTAATCCAAAAGTCACATACCGTATGGTTGCATTTATATAATAGCCTTGAAATGACAAAATTACAGAAAAGGAGAACAAATCAGTCATTGCCGGGAGTCAAGGAGGGAGTGGGTATGTATGGGAGGAAAGTGGATGTGACTATAAAAGGACAACCTGAGGGATATATGTAGTGATGGAAATGTTCTGGTTCCAGTTATTGTAGTATATTTTCACACGTTACTATTGACGAAAATGACGTAAAGGGTTTCACTGTATTGTTTCTTACAGTAGCATGTGAATTTACAGTTATATCAGAATAAGCAGTTAAATTCAAATTTGAAATATGTCCTATAAAATAGAATAATATAGAAAATAGGATACTTATATACCCACATTCAGATTAAATACATGTGGTCCTTTCATAAAATAGAGAAATAAAAAGCTATGGGGCTTCCCTGGTGGCGCAGCGGTTGAGAGTCCGCCTGCTGATGCAGGGGACACGGGTTCGTGCCCAGGTCCGGGAAGATCCCACATGCCGCGGAGCAGCTGGGCCCGTGAGCCATGGCCGCTGAGCCTGCGCGTCCGGACCCTGTGCTCCGCAACGGGAGAGGCCACCACAGTGAGAGGCCCTCGTACCGCAAAAAAAAAAAAAAAAAGCTATGGATAACTGCAAAGGGCATGTCCCCTCCTCCCATTCCTCACCCTTCCTAAGTTGGTAATATGTTTCCCATACTTGTAAGGATACATTTATCTATAAATAAAGGTAACTACAAGCCATATATAATATTATTCATGTGATCAACTTTGAGGAAGTATAACATATACACAGTAAAAAGTTTTTAAATATGAAGTTGGATGAGCAAGTAAGCCTAAGTAACCACCAAAGCAATCAAGATATGAAACACATCTAATTCCTCCAAAATTCATTCACCCCCTCTACAATCCATCCCCTCCAACCCTGGACCCACAGAAACATGTGTCATATTGTTTTAAGTATTATAAATACCTACATAAATTTACCATACAATATACTAGTATATCTTTTTTTTTTACATCTTTATTGGAGTATAATTGCTTTACAATGGTGTGTTAGTTTCTGCTTTATAACAAAGTGAATCAGTTATACATATACATATGTTCCCATATCTCTTCCCTCTTGCGTCTCCCTCCCTCCCACGCTCCCTATCCCACTGCTCCAGGTGGTAACAAAGCACCGAGCTGATCTCCCTGTGCTATGCGGCTGCTTCCCACTAGCTATCTACCCTACGTTTGGTAGTGTATATATGTCCATGCCTCTCTCTCGCTTTGTCACAGCTTACCCTTCCCCCTCCCCATATCCTCAAGTCCATTCTCTAGTAGGTCTGTGTCTTTATTCCTGTCTTACCGCTAGGTTCTTCATGACATTTTTTTTCTTAAATTCCATATATATGTGTTAGCATACAGTATTTGTCTTTCTCTTTCTGACCCTAGAGTCTGTCATACAGAGTGTAGTATATCTTTTGGCAACTCGGTTTGCTCTAAGCACTCCCCTTCTCATATCAGCTGTTTCTCAACCTCTCTCTCTCTCTCTCCTTCTCATTTTCTGATTCAAAATGTCTGTGTACTTTGAAATTCCTACAGAGCTCACTGATATCGGAGGGAGAAACTTCTCTTTTCCTGAAGAAAATTTAATGTAAGGGTTTTCACTAGAGGTACAGAAAATACTTACCTCTAGGAAAGAGGAAATAGCTCACAAACTGGGGTACCAGGACAGAGGGTCCTTCTGCAAGATTTTGTTTAAAGGACAGGAGCTTGATGGCTGACCAAGTTTTTAGACAGCATTTTACCAAGTTTATGGTCAAAATATTGTAATAATTAGAATAGAACAAAGAGCACCACTTTAGCCACCCATCACTGAGGCATCTTTGCCCAGGCAATTCTGGCAGTGGGAATGAAAGTGAAGCCGCTAATATAGTTAGAGTGAAATGTTTGATAAGTCCACAAGGAACTCTGTGAAGACAGGAAGAAAGGAGGCCTCATCTTGCTCTGTCATTAACAGACAAAGGGACTGTGAATCTTATGGGGGTTATACAAATTGGGGGAAGATCCCTTATATTACCACAACCAATTCCACAATTTGGTTATCAGAAAATGACGAGACATACATTAGCAAGGAATGTACAAGCCTGAAAGTAAAAATATCTAGCACGTGACCAGCGTCCTGCTTACAGTCCTCAGTTGAGAAACTCATTGTGGTTAGACAGACTAAGGGGATGGAAGGGAAATTAGGAAACAAAATGGCACTTCTACTAGCAGTTCTACCTTCCAAGATAAAAGAAATCACTGGAAAAGATTAGATCTCTAGGACCTCCAAACCAAGGGGAAGTAAATAAATAACAAACATTTCCAATGTAAGAGGGGATGCCATTGCAAAAGTTTGGCCTTCACTGTATGCCCATGAAAAATTGGCCAAGGGGAAAGACTGGCCCTAAGTTAAATTTTAAAAGTGAAAACTCTTCTAAAATAGCCTTGCTAGATCAATTTCTTTGCAGGCAAAGCCTTTGGGTTTTATTGTTTGTTGAAATACAGCCTGATCAAATGGGTCAAAATTTGTATTTAGGAATTTCAGAGTTTACTTAAGTTGGAATACAACCTTTCTACTGGTACAATTATAAGCAAATATATATTTTTAATTCATCCTTGATATGACCTATGCAGGAGGAATTGATGGAATATTAGAAAAGTGTGGTAAAGGGAATTCTAAGGTGACTTCATGAGCTCCACCTCCTGCTGCCAAGCCTGTATAATCTCATCCCCTTGAGTGTGGACAGGATTTCTCTTTTGCTTGTAGAAGGCAAAATACAGGCAAAAGTGATGGGATATCACATGCTTGACTAGGTTATTTTATATGGCAAAGGTGATGTCTTATCATGATTACATCATGTTATATGAAAATCCATCTTAGCAGACTGGTGAACAAGAAATTCTCCTGCTGAGCCATTTGTGAACTGCCTATGAATAGGGCCACATGGCAGTAAACTGCAGTGGCCTCTAGGACCTGAGGTTAGACCCCTGCCGAAAGCCAGTAAAAAGCCGGGGCCCTCAGTCATAGAGTCGCACAGAAATAGTCTTCCAACAACTGAATGAGTGTGGAAGTGGATTCTTCTCCAGGCATGTCTCCAGATGATAATGCAGTCTATTTGCCACCTTGATTGCAGCATGTGAGACCCAGAGCAGAAGACCCAGTTGAGCTGTGCCTGGACTTGAACCACTGAAATTGTGAGATAATAAATGTATGTTGTTTTAACCTGTTAAGTTTGTATCTGTTAGTTGTGCATCACTATTTCTAGGATGAGCCATAATTTCTGAGAATTCAGAATGGTATCAGTCTAGATAAAATTGAATTAAAGTATTATTATAAAATAGGCTGTTTTAAGCATTGTTTTCTTTTTTGGCATAAAATTAATTAGTGAGAGATGTTTTTTCTATAGACTGTGGAGATCTGTTAGAGTGGAGTAGGACCCTGTATTCACACATCAATATAATCTGAAATATAATTATCAAGTAGTTCTTTCCCAGTGCTAAATGTTTTCAATTTTTTTTATTAGAATTTTTATCATGATGCCATATGATAGGTCTTGACATGCTGCCTTCCATTTTTTCTAACAGAGGGTATTTTTGCAGAGTTACAATTGAAATTGGCTATATTTTCTGTTTGAGAAATCATATATATATTTAAATGTTCTAGGAAAAGATGATGGAGATACATCACATAACTCAGAAAATAATAGGATATAAAGTGCTGCAAAATGAATGGAGAAAAACAATTTTAGTGAACTAGGTTGTCTTCTGATAACTCTAATCTCTTGAGTAAATATAGGTTTTTATCTATATGGCGATCATTCCATTACAACCAATGCAAAACTGAAGGAGCCCGTCATATATTATTTTATTTGAATATTTAACAATTTACACTAAATCCTGCTTTGGCTATAATTTTATGAATTTTCTGTGTTTGTTTTATGTAAAAATGTGAAAATTTGATTTACAAGAAAAATATATATTTGGTTATTCACATGACCAAAATGTGTTTTTCACATACATTTGAAATTCGTCCAAATATTTGATCTTTGTCCTGACTCACAGTTCCCCCAACACTTAGAATTTCCCAAATGTTGAGAGTGTAAAGGTGTCTCTTTTTATGTTAATGAGGTGACTTTTGGAAATCACCTAAGGATGGGGAACCAACCTTGCCAGTGGAACCAATCAGGTGATTAGAGGATTGGAACTTTCAGTCCCACCTCTGACTTCCAGGGAGGGAAGAGGGGCTGGAGGTTGAAAAATTGCCAATGGCCAATGATTTAATCAACCATGCCTATGTACTAAAGTCTCTGTAAAAACCCAGGACTGGGTTCAGGGAACTTCCAGGTTGGTGAAGGCAAGCAGGTTCTGGAAGAGTAGCAGGCCTGGAAAAGGCATGGAAGCTCTGCACCCTTTCCTGTACCTTGCCATATGCACCTCTTCCATTTGACTGTTCCTGAGCTACATCCTTTTATAATAAACCTGTAATCTAGTGAGTAAACAGATCTTCCTGAGTTCTGTGAGCCATCCTAGAAAATTAATTGAACTCAAGGCAGTGGTGGTAGGAATCTCTGATTTACAGCTATTTGGTCAGAAATAACCTGTAACAACCTGGACTTACTGTTGGCATCCTGAGTTGAAGCGGGTTGTTGGAATCTCCAATTTGTAGCCAGGCTGTCAGAACACAGGTAATAGCCTGGGTGTTTGTTGGGGGTGGGAGGTGGGATCTCTCTTGTGGGACTGAGCCCTCAACCTGTGGAATCTGATGCTATTTCCAGGTAAATAGTGTCAGAATTGAGTTGAATTATAAGACACCCAGCTGGTGTCAAAGCATTGCTTGTTGGAGGGGTGCGGAACGTCCCTCTGTCCCCCTCTCCTCACACATTGGAATTGGGTCCAGGAACCTAATTGAGAAATCTCTAAGACCTGCTAAAACTATGAGGAGACTATCTGAAAGTTAAGTGCTTACAGAATTGTAACATATATGTGCTAAATTTGATAGGGTTTTTATAATATACCGGTCTGCTCTTAAGGAGCAGGGCCATATGTAGTGTAAGTCACATAGAGGTTGTTTTATATATAAATATTCTGAGTGAACTTAAAGTCATAATACATGATATTTTTGATGGTTCTGAAAATTATTTGTTCTGCTTTCTGATACTTTTGATAGATTAGGAGGAATTAGCTCGGGAAAACCTGAAGTTTTATATATATATATATATATATATATATATACAAGAATATTATAGCTAACAATAAAATTGCTAGTGACAAAGCAATAAACAATGGTCCTAGTTAAGGATAACAAAGAATGCAATGCGGAAGATAGGAATAAATTAAATGAGTGCAGTTCAAATGGAGGAAGGCAGAGGAGAAGTTTAAATAAAATTTAAGAGTTTACTAAGTATTTGGGGGCTCTGTGACACTGGATTCTCTCGTTAGTAGGAAAGAACAATTTTGATGGTAGGAAAGGTAGAGCTTCTCTTTCTTTCACTTTCAAGTGATTAGGGTGCCTTCTTGTTCTTCAGACTCTAAAGCCAATTGAAGGACAGGTGGGATAGTTTTCAAAAAGAGGAAAGGGGAATAGTAGTTTTCAAAATCTTGAAGAACAAAATTCAAAAATGCTCTTTGATTTGACAGTATATAGCCACCTGGGAATGTTAAAAGTGCCGACTAAATTGTGGTTTGTAAATGTTCATATGAAAGCCAAATAAAATGGGGCCTAATAACCAAGGCGATTACTTAGATTTATCATTAATTCATGGCTTAAAAAAAGTTAAAAGTTGCCTTTGTCCCTACTGAGATGACATAATTAGAGAAGGAAAATTCTTCCACTTGAGTTTGAAAAACAGTAGGTTGAATTCAGTATCGTAGGGAGTAATGGAAAAGAATGGGCAGCAGGATAGCAGGATAGAGAGGGGAAGGATTTGAAAATAGCAAGAGTAACCACTGTGGCCCAAAACATGAGTCTAGGGGCTTCCCTGGCATCCAGTGGTTGGAGCTTTGCCTTCCAATGTGTGTGTGGGTAGGTGCGGGTTTGATCCCTGGTGAGGGAGCTAAGATCCCACATGCCTCGGGGCCAAAAAAAAACAAAACATAAAACCGAGGCAGTATTGTAACAAATTCAATGGCGACTTTGAAAATGGTCCACATCAAAAAAATTTTAAGACAAACAAACAAACAAAAACCCCGAGTCCACAGCAAATCCGAAGAGCAAGGCTTCAGCAGCACTAAAGGAGACAACATCCTGATGAGACCAGAAGCAGTGGTGTGGCCACTTGGGATCCATGAAGCAGTCCTACCGGGGTATTCCCATCCAGTCATTCACATCTTCAAGTAAGGCAGATTAGGGAAGGTTTTCTGCGTGTTAATAAGTGGCATGCTGGGGGCGATGTATCAATAGTTCCAATGAAAAGCCCGAAGGCAGAAATGGCCCAAACCAAAAAATCCAAATGGGAATGATAAAATATGAAGAGAAGAGAGATATGCATATTTGTGCATATGGTGTACCTATGCTAAGCTATATATTATCAATATATTATTTCAGAAATAAATGCATTACAAATTATTTTAAGAAGTCTTGCTTACTTAATTATACAGTCTCCATCCTGCCTCACATTGGTACTTCCATCCTTACTTTGCACTCTAGTTTGAAACTGTGCTGCATTGCAAAGTCTTTTTCTTTTTGGGGCATAATATATGCCATCTATTTTTTTTGAAGTCCTGCATTCACAATAACTAGCACTTGTTCTGTGCCCAGTATATGCTCATTGATAACTTGAATAAACAAATGGCTAGATTGTTCAATCTATCAAGAAATTAACATTTGAAAACTAGAAAATTGACATGTAATGAATGGTCACTTGTAAAGCAGCATTTATAAATTTTCTATGGTATCAAATATAATGTATTTTTCATTTATGCTTTATTTGAACCATAAAGGAAATTATATATTGTCAAAATAACCACTTTTGATCTATCAACTTGTTCATCACCTTAAAATAAGGTGTTATATGGACTATGATTCCAACTAATATATTTTACTGACAGACTATTTTGTTCAAATGGGGGTGGCAAGAAAGCTAAATTTTCTTGTCTTAATAGTTCTTTCGTTTATTTGTAAAGGCAATTCTTATCTTGTTTTACAATATTAACATACATTATTACTAACATAGGCTTAACAATGTTGCATTTACTCTTCAGAATGCAACAGTATCCCATTCACATAGATTATGATTTAGTGATTTAAGTCACATTTTCCCAAATATAATATGATTATGTCACATCTCAGCTTGCAACCTACTATGATCTCATTACATATAGAAGAAATCAATACAGGCTTCTTAGAATGGACTGCATCATCTTTCATAATCTCATTCTAACTCATTTCCAGCCTAATCTCCTAAAACTCCTATCACTAACCTGTGCAATCACCACCCTGAACTTCCCACTGTTCTCTTTACCTGTGTCAGGCTCTTCAAAAAAGGAATCTTCTTTCCATATCCACTCCTATTTCCCTAGTTCAAGAATTCATCCTGTTCTCCCTAGACTTCTGCAGTAGTTTCCAATAGGTTTGCCCACATGATTTTAAATTAGTTTTCCAGAGTGAATCCAAGGTAAATATTTCAAAACAAAATTCTGAAAATAGTTTGCAATACATCAAGGAATTCTTATCACTCATAGGATAAGAACTAAACAAGGTCTAGGCATGATGTGATCTGTCCTATCTCTCCAGTCTTTCCCAGTTTCACCTTTATATTCATTATCAGTGCTCAGCCATACTGCTTCCATTGCTCCATTTTTATTTGTTTGAGAATATCTTGCTTCCTCATAACACTGCCATGATGTTTCCTTTACCTGGGAATTCTCTTCTGGCATGCTCCATTTCACTTAGTGAACTCTGATTCACTTTTCAAACATCAATTTAAAAATTATGGCTTTGGGCTTTCAGTTTCTTCTTGGAATAAAGAGAGATGGAAAGAGTGCCACTGTCACCCTCAAAAAAAGAAAAAAATGCATCAAATTACAAATTCATGACTTTTCTTGAACCAAAGAACTGAGCTTGTGGTCCAGGCAATTAATCCAAAACCTAAGAAGAGACTAGAGCCTTGAGGAAACAAAAGAAAGGGGGGAACGTGAGCACTTCTTCACCTGGGATGATGGAGCCGGGCACTGACAAGAAGAATGCAGCTATAGTTGCTAACAAATTGGCAGCTGATTATGTGTTAGTGTGAGAGTTTTTCTGTTTGTTTGTTTTTGTTTTTTGGGGTTTTTTTTTGCGTTACGTGGGCCTTCACTGTTGTGGCCTCTCCCGTTGCGGAGCACAGGCTCCGGACGCGCAGGCTCAGCGGCCATGGCTCACGGGCCTAGCCGCTCCGCGGCATGTGGGATCTTCCCAGACCGGGGCACGAACCCACATCCCCTGCATCGGCAGGTGGACTCTCAACCACTGCGCCACCAGGGAAGCCCTAGTGTGAGAGTTTTGAGACCTCAGGTGGTGCATGTATTCGGGAGGAGTTCACACCCACTTGTAGGTTTTTAAACATGGACCTCATAAGATAGTCACAAAAAGATCAGTGAAAGTTCAGAGGAGAGCTCCTTCACAGTGCAGGGTTGGGGGAGGGAAATGGCAATGGCTGCAAGAGGAGCATAGGACCTCATAAGATAGTCACAAAAAGATCAGTGAAAGTTCAGAGGAGAGCTCCTTCACAGTGCAGGGTTGGGGGAGGGAAATGGCAATGGCTGCAAGAGGAGCATATCTTTCCCTAAATAGGAAAGATCTAAATGATATTTCTTCCCTACCTGCCCTACAGAACTTACTGTGGTAGAAAATCAATAAACACCATAGCCTTTAGGGCATTAATAAAGACTGCTGAAGGAACTGGAGGGGCAGAATCAGAATACATGCTTGTCCAGGGTTACAGCTGGAGTAGGGGTAATTATATTTTACCACCAGACTAAAAAGTAAAGAGTGACAGGTGAACAATTCTGGCAGAGGTTCAAAATAGTACAAGACTCTAGAGGAATGATCTCTGGGGCACATTGTAAAGAGAAGCCCTAAAACTGAGGTTGAAGCAGAAACGATAATGCCATATAAAATATTAGCCCCCAAACTAAACACAAATTATTACCAAAGGAATTAAGTGACCAAGGTGTACTGAGGGTGACAATAGCAAGAAAACAACCCAAACCTAGGCCACTCCTGTTTGGATAGCCTCAAATCCACACAGTAAAGATCTAGAAGAAGAAAAAGCATGCCAATTTCCAGACCAAAAAAATAAAGTTATTTACCTCAGTAACCACTGTCTTATTTAGGATGTCTGATTTCTTTCAACAAAACATTAAATGATTTATAAAAAGGCAAGAAATAAACAGTGAACTCCAAGAGACAAAAATAATCAATAGAGTTGACACACATGTCAGAAATCTCTGAGAAGAATGTTAAAATAAGTGTAATTAATATAATAAAGTCTCTAATGGAAAAGGTGGACATCATCCAAGATCATATGGGTAATTTTAGCAGAGAAATAAAGTATATAAGAGAGAAAAAAATTAAAATGCTAGAAGCAAGCAAATTAAACAACAGTAAGAAAGATAAGGAAAGCCTTCAACATACTTATGCCCAATACAGCCAATTTAACATTCTCCATATGATCAAAAAAGAAAAAAGAAAAAATCAGTGAACTTGAAGATAGGTCAAAAACAAAAATATATGAGAAAATAGAACTGAAGATCCAAGGGCTATTGGACAATATTAGCTGGTCTAATAAATGTATTCTTGGAATCCCAGAAAAAGAAGAGAAAGATAAGGGGAGGAAAAATATATAAAGACATAATGGCCACAAGTTTTCTAAAATTAGAGACAGATACAAGACACACACACACACACACCACCCCACCCTAGTTACTGTCAAACTCCTGAAAATAAATGAAAATGAGAAAAGCGTGAAGACATCCAGAGAAGACAGACACATTACATAAAAAGACCAATGATAAGAATTACACCACACTTTTTATCTGAAATCATATAAGCCAGAACACAACGAATTGTCATATTTGAAGTGCTAAAAGGAAAAAAAAAGACTCTGCCTGCATAGAATTCTATACCCTAAAATATCTTTCAAAGTAAAGGAGAAATAACTACTTTCACACACACAGAGATAATTTATGTCTAGTAGACTTATACCACAAGAGATATTAAGAAAAGCTCTTTAAGCATAAAGAATATGAAACCAGACAGAAACTTGGACATACTAAAAAGGATGAACCCTTGATATAAAATAAATGAAGGAAAACATAAAATTCAGTTTTTTCCTTACTTTTAATACCTCTAATAGTTAGCTCTGTCTAAAGAAAAATAGTGATATATTGTATGTTTAAAGGATATGTTAATGTAAAATTTATGACAAAAATAGCACCAAAGATTGGAGGGAAGAACTGGTATGTTACATTGTAAGCATCTTACACTTCATATTAAGTGATACAACATTGTATAAGTAGACAACATTATCATAACATAACACATAATGTAATATTATACCTAAGGGTTTACACCCTAGGAACAACCACTCAGTTTTCAAAAGTTATAAATAATGCATAGTAGAGAAAAATTAGGATTGTAAAACATGTTGAACTAACTTAGGAGAAGGCATTAATTATCTTTTATATACACTTATTTTGCTTTATACACTTATTTCAGCTTATAGAAACACATTTTTTGAGTGATTTATTAGCTGGACACCTTTTTTTCATAAATTGCAAGCTCTATGGGAGTTGGGACCACATATGTTTTTGCATCAGATTACATCCCAACAGCCTAGTATGTATAATAGGCTCAATAAATATTTATTGAATAAATGAACAAAATCTACTTGCCTGTGCAAACAAATTTCTGTGTCTCCAATGCCCTTGGTCCATTTCACTGCCCAGAAGAGTTTCTAGTCTTTCGAGATATGATTCACTACCTCCTTTTGTTTCCTTAATTCCCCATTTGTGCCATACTCTTATTTAGTACTTAATTTCTGTCAGCACTTAACAAGTCAGTGGGGGTGGGGGGGTCCAATTATGAGCTAAATTTGATCCTTACCTAACAGAGTGCAGCATAGTTTATTGACATGATAATTAGGCAACCAATATTTACAATGCAATGAAAATAGTGTAAATATAGTTAAGGGCTTTTGAGGACATCCAGAATGTGAGAGGATACAGAAAACAATTACTGTATACCACTTTACTAATTATTAAGCAATCACAAGTAGAGATTCCACTTGTTGCAAGTATATCATTTGATATTTTTGTTTCCCTGATTTTTTTTAGAAACAGAAATTACCTAGTTTTTTAAAAAAACATTAAATGGCATTTGTATAATCAAGTACGCAATAAGTTTTTCATGTGCTCATTTGGTGTGTTTAGTATAATTTATAATTACAGGGTACACAAGCGTACCCTGTACAAGCAGCTGAGATCTGGTGTAGTTACACATTAGCTCTAATTATTATGTTAAAATTAGCTACAAAAAGAGTAATGCAGGTGTTACACTCTTCCTTGAGATCATAAGCTAAAAGATTTAAGCATATGTATGGAAAACTAGTGTTAGTATGCAATTTATGATAGTTTATAATTTGATATCCCCTTTAATGTTGGGAAGTGTAACACTATACCCACTATTGGACTATTGTAGAGCAGACCTTCTTCCTTTGACCTCTCTTCTCAGTTTCTAAAGTATGTGAACAATTATATATGGAAATTTTAGCTTGCTAGTGCCTCTTAGGTTCCAGGTATAGACGTGACTGGAAGTGCCCTTTAAGTGAAGAAGTCTAAGATCTAAAGATGAGATGACTTTTATGGAAATGAAAAACAAAATGTGCTCCTTACTCCTGATCTTTAGTTTTTTTCTTGCATAACATGGAGGTTTCAACTGCTCCCCAATATACTCCAAAATTTCAACTCTACTAGCTTGTCACCTACCACTTTTTCTTAATTCACTCCTATTTAACAAGTAGATATCTATATTTACATATATGGATTCATTTTATGAAAGAAATAATGCAAATTATAAAGGATTCTAATAAATATAAAATTATTATTGCCCTGATGAATTTAAATTTTTGTCATTTTTCAAGTAATTCACTTTATCTCTAGAATGTTCTCAGTCCAAATCAAAAAATATCTTGAGACAAATTAAAATGGAAATACATTGTGACAAAACTTATGAGATGCAGCAAAAGCGGTTCCAAAAGGGAAATTTACAGTGATAAACATGGACCCTAAGAAAATAGAAAGCTCTCAAATAAACAACCTAATTTTACACTTCAAGGAACTAGATAAAGAAGAAATTAAGCCCAAAGTTAGTAGAAGAAAGGAAATAACAAAAATCAGAGCAGAAATAAATGAAATAAAGACTAGAAAGCCAATAGAAAAGATCAATAAAACTAAGAGCTGTTTTTTGAAAAGCCAACCAAAATAGACAAACCTTTAGCTAGATTGACTAGCAAAAAAGGAGAGAAGGGTAAAAAAAATTAGAAGTGAAAGAGAAGACATTACAACTGATACCACACAAATACAAATGATTATAAAAGACTACTATGAAAAATAATATGTCACAAATTAGACAAACTAGAAGAAATGGATAAATTCCTAGACACATACAACCTACCAGAACTGAGTCATAAAGAAATAGAAAGTCTGAACAGACCAATTACTAGTAAAGAGATTGAATCAGTAATCAAAAGCCTCCCAACAAACAAAAGTTCAGGAAGAAATGATTTCACTGGTAAATTCTACTAAACATTTAGAAAAGAATTAATGCCAATCCTTCTCAAAGTCTTCCAAAAATTAGAAGAAAAGGAACATTTCCAAATTCATTTTACAAAATCAGCATTTGGTCTTACCCTGATACCAAATCAGACAAGGACATGACAAGAAAAGGAAATTACAGACCAATATCTCTGATGAACATAGATGCAAAAAACCTCAACAATATATTAGCACACCAAAATCAACAGTATACTACTGTATAACTGAAATTTGCTAAGAGAGTAGAACTTAAACGTTCAGTCCCCTCCTTGGATTCAATAATATTCTAGAACGGCTCACAGAACTCAAGGAAACACTTACAGTCACTGGCTTATTATAAGAGCTATAATAAAGGATACTGATGAACAGCCAGATGAAAAAAATACATAGGGAGAGGTTCAGAAGGGTCCTGAGCTTGGGAGCTTCTGTCCTTGTGGAGTTGGGGTGCTCTACCCTCCTGGCATGTGGATGTGTTCACCAATGTGGAAGCTGTCAGAACCCATACTTTGGGGAATTTATGGAGGCTTCATCACATAGGAATGATGGTTAATTAACTTGGTTTCCATCTCTTTGCCCTTCTCCAGAAAACTGAGGTGGGCTGAAAGTTTCAAGCTTCTATTCATGGTTTGGTCTTTCTGGTGACCTGTCCCCATTCAGGATCCCACCAAGTGTTGCCTCAAAGCAAAAGGCATTCCTATCACTTAGGATTCCAAGGGATTTAGGAGCTCTGTGTCAGATGCTATCACTCAGGAAATTATCAATACAAAGGTCTTAGGAGCTCTGTGTCAGGAATTGGGGACATATATATAAGTATTTGATTTTTTCTCACTCCATTAAAACAAAATTCAGTTCTTTAAAAATGATTGAACAGTTGCTAAGAATGGAATGAATGTTGCATAACCTATCAAAGAATATATACAATACAATTTATTCTTGTACTGGAATTCCTCAGCTGAGCAGCAAGGACAAATTAAAGAAATAATTGGTTGAATGAACAAATGGACTAACGAGCTATAAATTTTATTATCTCGAGTGATATAATTTTATGCTTAGATAATCAAATGAATCCACAGTTTAATTATTATAATAGGTTACTCATCATACAAAATAATATACAAAAATAATATATTTCATATAGTGGCAACAATTAAAAATAAAATACAAAGTATTCTGTTTAAAAATAATGTAACAACAATAAATGTAACAACAGAAGTGGAAATATCTATGGAAAATATACAATTTTGTTGAGAATTAAATTAATCCTCAACAAATTGGAAACTACAACATGTTAATCGATGAGTCATGCTTTAAATTTTACAGAATTTTAAAGAACTATTCAATGTTTTAAAATTCCTCAACTCTCAATAAACTAATGTATAATTTAACAAATTCCCATTTAAAATCCCAACTTATTTTGCATGTGGAAATTAGCAATATCTATCTACATTTACAGAGCAATTTATTTAAGAATAGCCAAAATCTGATTCAGTAGAACAAGGTAGGAAAATTTGTCCTAGTAGAGATCAAGGCTTACAATAAAGAGTATAATAAATAGGATTATGTGATTTTGGCATCTTCGTTCAATATAAAGCTTTGTTTTGTGTCTACATTGAAAATCTGTTGTTTAGTGTAGACACCTTCATTAATGATCTTAGCTAGATCTTCTGGATACCCTGCTGCAGCTTCAAAATCAGTACTTGCTGTTTTACCTCACACTTTCATGTTACAGAGACGGCTTCTTTCCTTAAACCTCCTGAACTTTCAAACTTTCCTTCTGTGTTTTCACTTCTCTCAGCATTCATAGAATTGAAGAAAGTTAGGTTCTTGGTCTGCATTAGGCTTTGACTTAAGGAAATGTGGCTGATTTGATCTTCTACCCATATCACTAAAACTTTCTCCATATCAGCAATAAGCCTATTTCACTTTGTTATTATTCATGTGTTCTCTGGAGTCGCACTTTTAATTTCCTTCAAGGACAATTCCTTCGAATTCACATCTTGGCTAACTGGTGCAAGAGGTCTCATTTTCAGCCCGTCTTGGCTTTTGACATGCCTTCTTCGCTAAGCTTGATCATTTCTAACTTTTGGTTTAAAGTGAGAGATGTGCAACTCTTCTTTTCATATGAACAGTTAGAGGCCATTGTAGGGTTATTAACTGGCCTGATTTCAATATTGCTGTATCTCAGGGAATAGAGAAGCCCAGGGAGAGGGAGAGAAATAGGGAGTGGCTGGTCGGTGGAGCAGTCAGAACACTCACAACATTGATTGATTAACTTCATTGCCTTATATGGGCAAGTTTCATGGCATCCCAAAACAATTACAATAGTAACATCAAAGATCATTGATCGTAAGTCACCATAACAAATATAATCACAATTTTAAAAAGTTTGAAATATTGTGATAATTACCAAAATGTGACACAGACACAGAATGAGCAAAAGCTGTTGGAAAAATAGCACCTATCGACTTGCTCAAGGCACGATTGTCACAAACCTTCAATTTGTAAAAAACACAATATCTATGAGGCACAATAAAGCAAAGTGCAATGAAATGAGGTGCGCCTGTAACTTAATAAAAAAATAGGCAAAGCATAAATATTTCTCCAAAGAAGACATATAGATGGCCAACAGGTACATTAAAAGATGCTCAATATTACTCCCTAATCATCAGGGAAATGCAAATCAAAACCCCAATGAGATATCACCTCACAATTACTAGGTTAACTATTAAAAAACAAAAGCTAATGAGCGTTGGTGAGAATGAAGAGAAATTTGAACTCTTGTATGGGGCTTCCTCAAAAAACTAAAAAATAGAACTACCAATGATTCAGCAATCCTGCTTTGAGTAGCTATCCAAAAGAATTGAAATCAGGATCTCAGAGAGACACCTGCGCTCCCATGTTCATTGCAGCATTATCCACAATAGCCAAGATATGGAAATAACCCAAGTGTTCATCAACAGATGAATGTATAAATAAAACGTATTGTGCATTTTCCCCTGTTAGTGTCAAATTTGATGTATCTTTAAAATAGTAACACTGTTTTAATCTTCATTTGGGATCAGGCGATGGAGCCTTGGGCCTGCATGAGTTTGGGATTTAGAATTGAGATCAGCACATAAAGTTAGAACTCTTGAAATGCTACAGTTTCTGTGAAAATCAGACTGTTAAAAAATTTCCCACTGGCAAAGGAATACCACAAGAAAGTTTTCTGTCTTGGCTTGGGCTCTGGTTGCATTAAAAAAAAAGTCTTATGAGCCTTTTTAATCATGGACCTCCCCTACTACAAATTTATTAACATCAAGTTTCTCCATGCCAATAATTCACCTGTCCTGACAGAAGCAAAAGCAAAAACAAATGCAGCAGGGACTTCCCTGGTGGTGCAGTGGTTAAGAATCCACCTGCCAATGCAGGGGACACAGGTTCAAGCCCTGGTGGGGGAAGATCCCACATGCTGCGAAGCAACTAAGCCCGTGCACCACAACTACTGAGTCTGCACTCTAGAGCCCACAAGCCACAACTACTGAGGCCTGCATGCCTAGAGCCCATGCTCCGCAACAAGAGAAGCCACCACAATGAGAAGCCCACGCACTGCAACAAAGAGCAACCCCCACTCGCTGCAACTAGAGAAAGCCCACACACAGCAGCGAAGACCCAATGCAGCCAAAAATAAATAAATTTTAGAAAATAAAAATACAGTAGTTGGTCTAAGGGACACATTCTCAATTCGACATACAGGATTCTACAAGCAAGACCTGCTGCAGATGACTTGTCAGTTCAAAGTTAGAAAAATGCCCTGAAGAAATCAAGATGAATGAGACAGAACTGAAAGTAAACAGCAGAATTAGTGTCACAGAATTAAAGATGGTGTGACTGTTTTAAAAAGTAAAATAAAGTCAAAAAAGAAAGGTAGAAGAAAGAACAAGATATAACAAAAGTGATTTGGGAAAAAATTTATAAAACTTCTAGAAACACACACAGTTAGTAGAATTAAATATATCACTTAAAATAATTATATAATTACATATATTTACACAGAGATAGATATGAAATCAGACAGATACAGCTTAAAAAAAGAATTGATGGTGGCTTCCCTGGTGGCACAGTGGTTGAGAGTCTGTCTGCCGATGCAGGGGACACGGGTTCAGGAAGATCCCACATGCCACGGAGCGGCTGGGCCCGTGAGCCATGGCCGCTGGGCCTGCACATCCAGAGCCTGTGCTCTGCAACAGGAGAGGCCACAACAGTGAGAGACCCACATACCGCAAAAAAACAAAGAATTGATGAACCAGAAAGTGTGTTGATAATATTACACTGAATAAAGAATAGAGAAATAAAATGATGAGAAAAAAGAAAAGAATGAGATCTCATATATGTCTTAGAGGCAATTTAGGAGAGGAGGCTAGAAAAGCAAGCAAAACAACAATGTACAGAGACATAGTGACCAAATGGTTATAGGACAATTTATTATTTCTATGCAAAGAAAAATTAGAAAGACATCTTACATCATGCATAATATCAACTCTCAGTGTATGAAAAATTCTAATGAGTAAAAACAAACGTTGAAACATTTAGAAGAAAATATACAAGACTAGATGGAAGGCCTCTGATCTGGAAAAAAATTAAAAAGCACAACCCACAAAAAAAAGCCTAATAAAATTTACAATGTCAAAAGTTTAAAATATCTATTCAGAAAGGACTGCTGTTAAATAGTTGTAAAACAAATCATAGCCTGTCAGAACGTATTTGCAACAACAAAAGATTAGTATCCAAACTGCATAAAGAATGTCTACAAACCAATTCTTAATAAAGCAATGGTAAAATGGGCAAGACGTAGAAAAAGATCATAGAATAGGAAACATGAATAAACGAGAAATATGTAACTAAATGGATCACTGACAATTTTAAGAAGTCACTTTACAATCTCTGAACTATTTAACTCTAGACTTCTTTTACCCTGTTAATATAATTTATTGTTATTTTGTGTTTTTTTAAATGTATACAGGAAATGTTTACTTCAATTTGATAACATAGAAAACTTCGTAACAAAAATTTAAAGGATGCATGGAATTGATCAGACTGTAGTTATCCCTCCCATTTATTCCGGGTAAGATTCAATGGAATCTATAATGCTCCAGTTCTTAAAAAAAAAGTTCTAGTAAACAGAACACAATACAAGATTTGTCAAAGTAGGCAGTAAGTGTGGTAGGTACACTTTTGTTTGCTTTATCACACTATAGTTTTCTGTATTCTTGAAACTAATCATAATAAATTAATGACATTTTCAAATTAAGATTTTGAAAAAATAAGTCTAGAGGAAGATAAATGTGCTGTTGCAATTTTACCATTGGCAAATTCTGATTAAAGTAACTATGTAAGTTCAAATGTGTCAAAAAGTAAAGTTATAATTAGTATTCATATCTGTTCTTCACAACTCTTTAGCAGAGCCTGCTATTTTAACAGTTGTATTTGTAATGCAGTCTGTGCCTTGACAAAAGTAAATCAACAAAATGATTCTCCCTCTTCTTCCACCCTCAGGCTCTGGGCAATCACAGAAACTATGAACATCTGCTTGAATTCTGATTACCATGTTCACTGATTCAGTGCACCCAAATAAGAACAATTAGTCTGTTCAGCACGTGTCAAAAGATCCATCAAGTTAATTCAAATTAAGACAGGATAAATTGAGTCCAGTTGGCATCATGCATATTTGTATGCAAAATTTAAACAAGCATCAACTGTGTTATGTTATCTTTTTTTTTACAAGCAAAACAAGAATATATTGTTACATAATTTCAGAAATAACTATTCTTCATAATTTTACTTAGATCATTGCCTGGATATATTTTCTCAGGGTGGAAAAATGTTCTGATATATTTGAGTGGACTTCTGTATTGCATTAGATTAAAATAGTGTCATTTTTTCTGGGACTCATTTATCTTACTGCCATTAATTATCTCCTAGGTACACAAATGGATTTCAAAGCTTGAAATGCATGAATCTCTATAAATTATGCTTCCAAAGGTGGGCACTTTTTAGATATAAACCTGACATTTATTTCTTAAATTTTAAGCATTCCACAAAATGTTAATGTCTTTAAGAGGTCAGGTGATAGATTTCCATCTCACTTATTGGATAGCAATCTGTGGTATCAAATACCTCTTTACTTGAAAGGAGAGACAATCTGAACATTTCGAGAATTAGTGACAGCTCTTGGGAATCTGACAGGCTCTTAGCAGAAGACAGAATGATTGCAGTGGCATTAATTATAATCTATCCCATTTTCCAATTGTCACACTAGACAATGCTCCACATTCCATCTCTATTGATGTTTCATTGGAGTCAGGTGGACAGCCACCAAATAGCTGTACACTGCTGATCTTCAAAGGAGGAGCTCCATCTTGCTGCTGTATCTCTAATACACCCAGATGAAACAGAACTTTTGGGAAAAAATAGACAATTGTTCTACCAAGCTCTTAACTGTTTACTTTTAGTGAGTCATTTCTCCCACTTTTGACACTTCACCACTAGAGAGGAAGAAGAAGGCTGTTAGAATTTGTGATTCTAATTGAAGTTAGAAATAGGAGAACTAAGAAAAGAAGGGGAAGAAGCATATCATATTTTTAGGAAATACAAAACAATATGCCCTAGGATTTAGCAGAGAAGTTCACAATGACAATTAGCAAACACTTACCACGATGCCTGCAGATCTAGGCATTGGTGAATATTGCCAGGATATTAGAGAAAGACAGAATCTAACAGGTCTCCATTTGGATAAAATGGAAATAATTTAGTCCTATATGGGTTAGGGAATTAGAGACACTTCTTCCCTTCTAATATGGATACCAAATAAGTACTAGGTTGGCAAATAGCATTGCCTGATATGATGATATATATACATTTTAATACAAGTTTCAGCTGCTAGAATTGGTATTGCAGAAGGAAGAAAAGAATAAGAAGTAATAAATAACATATTTCCCAAATAGTTAAAATATGTTGACAGTGACTTGCTGCTAAAAGCTGATAATTGTGGGAGCCTTCGGTCTATTTACAGTAGCTATACCCTGGAACAGATTTTTTGCCTTTAAAAAGACCTGGTGCAGCAGGTAAGATGTGTGGTCTTAGTGAGATAGAGCAAAGGTTTCCTTTGCATAGAGTTCTCCAGTGCTAACTCTATGGTGTGTGTGTGTGTGTGTGTGTGTGTATATGTCCTCATGTGTACATAAATTCATCAGGTGTATACGTGAAAGCTTAAACAGAAATATTGAAATCCAGTTAGATTGAGCTGTATTGAATATACAGTTTCAGAATAAAAGTTTTGCAATTATTATGTATTTTCAAGCTTCCTGGTCCTTTATTTACTCCATCTTTGATATTTAAAAAATTGTGGGGAGTCATGTTTGGCTTGAACTCTCCCATGAAGGTGCTATTATGTCTTTTAGAAGAGAAATATATAATCCAACTGTTTGCATTACAATTATGTGAATTTGAGCAACATGAGTGTTTGATAGTTATTAGGATGGGCATACGAGATCGAATCAATTTGTGGTTAGGTTTACTTAGATACTACATAGACATGACAGAGTTGAGAGAAGTTACAAGTTATCCTGTCTTGAATTGTTTGCTCCAGTTCTGAGATCAAGAACTCAGTATCCACAACATAAAGTCCCCATGCCAAACCAACCACCAACCCGATCTGATGGGGGAGAGGGCTGCATTCCTTGATATTCCCAGCATTCCTGCTGTGAGCTGAGTCTGTTCACCAAGAATTACTTCAAAAAATTATCTGGAGGGTACTTATTCTGACATTTACTTTGCATTCACCCTTTTTGCCTTGGAAATATTTATGAGCTTTGGAGATACCTGGGATAAGGCCAAGAAATGAAACGGGAAGTGGAAAAATTATATAACCTAATTCCTATTTTGTATGTTGTGTCCCAATATATAGACTCCAGCTTTGACAACCAGAGTGACAGAAGCACTTAAATGAGCTGTCCCACGGAAGGCTAAAGAAAATAGAACTGAGTTAAAAGTTTGCGCCATCTCAACTCTGATGCAAACGGAATCATTCAAAAATAGCTTGTTTCCATAAACTTAGCGGAAATGCTAGGATTAATAAAGTCTTCTCATATTTATAAACCAGGTTAACCTTTTTCTCTGCTTGAACTCTTCCAGGAATCTAGGAGGGCATGAGTATACATAAGAGAAATTAAGAGAAAAGTATTTTTATTTTAGTTGGCCATTCTAAAGCAAGCCATGTGGTTATTCAACCTCTTCCAAACCTCTTCCTCCTCCTTGAGTCATCTTTGTATCAGGTCTGTGTGTATCCCTATTTCCGTATTTATTCAATTCTTATGTTAAATCTAGAAACAATTATGTTTCTCTCTATTATCATAGTCCTTTATAATTTGTCCAACCTTTCATTCTTCTGATCCTTTCAAATGTGTTATGTCATCAAAGATATTAGCTTCCTCAACCAAACTTTGTCAGAAGCTTCTGTGATAGTCACATCTTTATTCTTGATATCAAACTTTTTTTTATTTTAACAGTTCTGTCTTTAAATTCAGAGTTTTCCGTCACAGCACAGGAATCTTCCTCTAAATTTAGACTGAATTTAGATAAAAACTGCTCTAAGAAACAACACGCTTTACAACTTTATTTCTAATAAGCTATAGATATGTATTTGTGGTCTGTAAATATATTTCTTTATCTTTTCCACAAGTTTACCTTGAGAATGATCACCAAATAACTGAAATAAGGAGATTTTTCTCTGTGGAAAGATCTGCCATGTGGCCCAAGAAACATCACTAGCTCCACTCACTGACAACAACTTTTTTATTTTTTTAACATCTTTACTGGAGTATAATTGCTTTACAATGTTGTGTTAGTTTCTTCTGTATAACAAAGTGAATCAGCTATACGTATACACGTATCCCCATATCCCCTCCCTCTTGCGTCTCCCTCCCACCCTGTCTATCCCACCCCTCTAGGTGGTCACAAAGCACAGAGCTGATCTCCCTGTGCTATGCGGCTGCTTCCCACTAGCTATCTATTTTACATTTGGTAGTGTATATATGTCAGTGCTACTCTCTCATTTCGTCCCAGCTTACCCTTCCCCCTCCCACGTCCTCAAGTCCATTCTCTATGTCTGCGTCGACAATAACTCTTATACGTATCATCGGGAACCACTCATTCCTCATTCCATGTGGCAGTGGAAACTCCATCATATCAAGTCTTTCCCCAACCATGTCCTGATCCTGTCAAGGAAACATGGTCCCAGGTACACCAGTTCCACTCTCCCAGGTTTATGTATTTAAAATATTTTTTGAACAAATCTCAACTTACAAAAATAACATTAGGGCTTCCCTGGTGGCGCAGTGGTTGAGAGTCCGCCTGCCACCGCAGGGGACACGGGTTAGTGCCCCGGTCTGGGAAGATCCCACATGCCGCGGAGCGGCTGGGCCCGTGAGCCATGGCCGCTGAGCCTGCGCGTCCGGAGCCTGTGCTCCGCAACGGGAGAGGCCACAACAGTGAGAGGCCGACGTACCGCAAAAAAACAAACAAAAAAAACATTAAAAATGCGTAGATTTTCTTTACTCAGATTTGCCAGGGAAATTACACTTGTTTTATCATTCATTCTCTCTTATTAAATATTGGTTTTTTTCTAAAACATTTTAGTGTAAGCTTCAAACACGTTTATCTCTAAATACTTTAGCATATTTTCTAAAAAATAAAGATATTGTCTTACTAAACCACAGCAAAATTATAAAAATCAGGCAATTAACAATGATAAATTGCTATTATATAATCTACAGGCCTTATTATACTGTCATCAATTATTCCAGGACCACATTAGTTGTCTTGCCTCTTTAGTTTCCTTTAACCTGGAATAATTCCTTTACATTACTTTGTGTTTCAAAACCTTACACTTTGGAAGAATTCAGAGTAGTTATTTTATAGACTGCTCCATAATTTGGGTTTATCTAATGTTTCTTTATAATTACATGCAAGTTAGACATATTTGCCAGGAATACTGCAGGAGTGACGTGGTGTTCTTTCTAGTACATGATGTCAGGAGGTACAATGTGTTGATATGTTACATCACTGGTAAGGTTAAATTTACCACTTTGTCAACTTGGTGTCTGCCCTGTCTTGAATGTAAAATTATTAGTACAATGTTTTCCCTTTATCAATAGGTATCTGTGGGAAGATGCTTTGAAACTATGCATATATTCCATTTTCATTATACTTTTTCCTACTAATTTTAGCATCAATTGGTGATTCTTGTCTGAACAATTCATTACTGCCTTAGTGGTTTCCAAATTACAATTTCTATTTTCATCATGCTTTCTACATGAGCTTTCTCTATTCCCCATTTATTTTTCATATCAATATCAACTCATACATACTTTATTCTATGGATTATAATATATCACTATAATTATTTATTTTTCTTGCTAAAATTCCCCAGATTTGACCAGTGGGATCCTCTACAAGCTGACTTACGTGTCTTTTTTTTCCTTTTTCCTTTGATTGGGAAGGTATTTTATATATATTTATATATATATATATATATATATACACACACACACACACATATGGTTATAGCCATAAGTTTATAGTGTTACCTCTAATTCATATACAACTGGATGATATATGTTCTAGCTGTTTTTCCCTTCTATACTTGTAACTCTGTTTTCTAACATTGAGAATACTAGCTCATTTCCACAAAGTGCATGTTTATTTTCCTAATCCTAAAATAAATCTAAAGTAGCATCAGAATTTTTAGCCCATTCCCAAAAGAGCTGTGCTTAATGCACAGAATGCATAGAAGAAAAATGGTTGCAAAAAATTGTGAAATATTTAGTTACATTCATCCTTCTCAACAAGATCCTCTTAATTCAGAATTTTTTAAACAGGTTTAATTGACATACAACATTATATGATTAGTTTTGGGTGTACAACATAATTCAACATTTATATATATTGCAAAATGATCAACACAATAAGTATAGTTAAAATCTGTCATCATACGTAGTTACAGAAGGTTTTTTTAAAGAGCTTTTAAATAGTATTATCTGACTTACCGATATTTAAAAAACTTTTTATAACATCTTTCATGTCTTAGCTGTATGGACTGCACCTTGTTTTTCTAACTTTACAGAAATCTGGTTAATTTCCTAAACTTTTTCTTCCCTAAGAAACTGACTGTTGACCAGTTTCTTCATGGTTTGAAGAACCATCATATCCGACAAATGAAATGAAATAAACAATAGTATCTACTGGTAACCAAGTCATTTTTAAAATAAACTTTGAAAAATAAGTTTGCAAAATTGAATATCCATATCTTCCCAGGATATAATGATATCTCTCCAGCAAAATACTTTAAATTAAAAAGTTACTACCATTGGCCATTATAATAGTTTATAATATTACATATTTCCAAAACACTTAATTACATGATCATTTGTTCTACCTTTGAGTTGGAAATTTTAGTCATAGCAAAGGTCACTATCAAAGAAAGCAGTGCATCAATATTTTTACTAGTAAGAGAATCGACTTGAGGACACGGGGGGAGGGGGAAAGGGTAAGCTGGGACAAAGTGAGAGAGTGGCACTGATATACCAAAGGTAAAATAGATAGCTAGTGGGAAGCAGCCGCATAGCACAGGGAGATCAGCTCAGTGCTTTGCGATGACTTAGAGGGGTGGGATAGGGAGGATGGGAGGGAGGCTCAAGAGGAAGGAGATATGGGGACATATGTATGCATGTGGCTGATTTACTTTGGTGTACAACAGAAACTAACACAGTATTGTGAAGCAACTATACTCCAATAAAGATGTTAAAAAATATATACATATATTTTTTTACTGCTAACCTTTTCTTTTCTCTTCAGAGTAACGTTATATTTCAGATCTTTAAGATGGTCATCTCCACAGCAAACTCTTCTTACCCCTGTCTCCAGACGCCAGCTAAGTAGTAGCCAAATGCTTTACTCAATTTCCTATCCTGTAGATTGACAGGGCCATTGCCTCTAGCTATTGCTTTTTGCTATAGATCTACGAAATGAATTTTTGGAAAAAAACAATATAAACCAAGGTTATGTTTTTTATCTTTTGTGCTTCTTTATTGGAGGGTTGAATTACTGCTGTTTTAACTAGTAAAACTGTTGAATGTGATCATTAAAATTCTATTTTGATTTAATGAAGTTATTGAAATATTAGATCATACTGAAAATAATTGTATGGACTATTCACCATCTGACTGATATGTTTTTAGAGTAATTTTTAGAAATCTAATTTATTCAAAAGTACTTATAAACCAAATGTGTATTACATGTATTGTCTTTATTGACCATATGCTACAGGATATCAATTAAACTAAATTAAGACCAAGAGATAAAGTTATGTTTTATGGGCCATGAGTGCCATTTAGAGATATTTGATGCAGTCAGCCTTTAAGAATGTCATCTTACCCAAAATGATAATAATATGGTACCTTAAGCAAACGCTAAGATGAGTCAGTCAGTTCTATTTAAGGTGGATTGCAGAGAAATTATCTGAGCTTTCTCTCATTTCAGTTTAAAACATTAAGACAGTCTTTTGCTTTGCAGATTATATAGACACTGCATTTGCTGCAGGTGATCCATCTTCATTTAAAGCTGTACTCAAGTGCCTTTAGCACTTATTGCTGTTAACAAGAATGTGGACTCCCTTAATCCACTGTCAAAAGAGATCAGGGAGAGTTGGCACAGAAGACAAGAAGAGAAAATACATAAACATGAAATAGTTATCGTGGAAATAAAGGATAAAACTTAATGTAAAAGAACTTTCAAATGAAAATGAAATGTGCTATTTTATATAGAACATTTCAGGAATCCAGCTATACAAGATTCATCATGGAAAGAGCCATAATTTAAAAATTTTTCTGTTTCCTTATCTATAATCTGGATATTGACTAGAAGGTCTGACTTGTTAAACATCAAGAAAATTGACTATAATCTTGGTCTAAATAGTTGGGCTCACTTGAACTGGTATTTTCTACTGAGGTTGATGTTTATATTATGACAGGCTGGATTTATTAGCAGATCATTTTTAAAAACTGAGATAGAAAAGTTTGGCAAACATAATATTTTTGGTCACGTCAGCGCTCATTTTAACACGTTTAGTCTTATTCATTTATACTGTCTTTGACCATCAATCTAAAATTCCATGAGTTTATGAGTCTTTCTTTTCATAATATAATACAAAACTGACCCTTTGCTTTATCCTCTATGGAATATATTACTGTGCTATGTGAAATAAAATTATTTTCACCTTATGATTATGGTGATAATATTCCTGATTCTAGTAAATTGCAAATTTCAGAGGACAGACATACGGGATGCGGTGGGGCTGTGATGAACAACTCTACTGATAGTCTAAGAAATTAGTGGGGACTTCTTTGGTGGTACAGTGGTTAAGGATCTGCCTGCCAATGCAGGGGACACGGGTTCAAGCCCTGGTCCAGGAAGATCCCACATGCCGCAGAGCAACAAAACTCGTGTGCCACAACTACTGAGCCTGAACTCTAGAGCCCACGAGCCACAACTACTGAAGCCCGTGCCTAAGAGCCTGTGCTCCACAACAAGAGAAGCCACCACAGTGGGAAGCCCACACACCACAACAAAAGTAGCCCTGCTCGCTGCAACTGGAGAAAGCCCGTGCACAGCAACGAAGGCCCAACACAGCCAAAAATAAATAAATAAATTTATTTATTAAAAAAAAAAAAAAGAAATTAGTGGAAATACTTGAGATTTAAAAAAGGCATGAATTTCTCTCTACCACATCATCCCAAAAGAATATTTCGTTTGTGAAAAGTCTTTCATTCACTTCATTACACTTCCACCATCCATTGTTCCTAAGCATACCACTACTCCTTATGATCCATTACACAATTTGAGTTTGATGGTCGGGAAAAGCAGTTAGTGGACAATTTTTCTCTTACTGTCTGTATGCATTTTAAAATAAACAATTTACTAATTTATTCTTCTCTAATTTTATGTGTGCATTTAAAAATAATTTCCTACTTAAATAGGAAGGATAAATTAATTGGAGACAATGAATGCCATGTTGAAAGCATTACCCTACCCCCACTTTTTATTGCTGTTATAGTGTCAAACAAGTCCTGAAAATGTTTTAAGCCTCAGAGTCCAAAGCAGTAAGTTTCTGAGTTGGAGTGCTTTCTTGACAGACTTTCATGTTTGGTGAGTATTTCCCAGTTGTTTCTGAAATGACTCCCTCTGAGGATATTGTTGAAATGTTGTGTACACGGCTGCTTGTCAAAGCCAAGAAATGATGCAGAGCTGCTCACATGAGGTTTTCTAATTGTTCTTGTACTAGCGACTGAGGAATTCTCACAGATGGGCTTATCATAACACTTTGTTAGCATTTTTGTATAACAAATGCCTTTTCATCTGAAGGAAACCCTAGAGGAAAATACAACATTCAGGAACAGGGTTGGAATATTAATTAATTGATGCTTCAAGTAGGAAATTTTCTTTTTTAATATGCTAAATGTACATAGTTAAATGTGTTTATAAAATTCAGTTTAAATTTCTTCAAGTTATAGACAGAAGTCACAGTTTCTAGATTTATAATGAATTATTTCTTTTCTATTTAGCTCTTTTATTTTAGAATCTTTCACTTTGATATCTGTTATTCTATACATGATTAATTTAGGATTTGTTGCATGTTTGCTGTTGTCATCAATATTTCTAATCAATGTCATTGGGTGAGTATTCATTAACTGTAGCTATTTCAAAAAAAGGTTTACAAGTTCCCATAGGGTACATTTTAAATTAGAACATGGTCCATTGACTAGGATTTTGGTTTGCTTGGTTGTCTGTTTGTTGGCTGGAAGTGTGGTGAATTTTTTAGCAATGAATATTCTTATTTAATTAGTTATGAAATTAATATTAAAGTTACTAAGGTCTTAAAAAATGGTGTTGAATATGGGGCTGTTTTCATACTTTATCTAATAACATTGACACATTCATTATTAAATATCAAATCAAAAAGGAAATATAGAGATAATATTATTCGGAACATTTCAAATTTCAAGTTGATCTCCCTGAGGCAGTTATCCGAAGTCCACTTTTGCTTGTTATTTATTGAATTCTGTCTTTTGTTTGTTTGTTTTTTTTTGCAGTACGCGGCCCTCTCACTGTTGTGGCCTCTCCCATTGCGGAGCACAGGCTCCGGACGCGCAGGCTCAGCGGCCATGGCTCACGGGCCCAGCCGCTCCGCAGCATGTGGGACCTTCCCGGACCGGGGCACTAACCCGTGTCCCCTGCATCAGCAGACGGACTCTCAACCACTGCGCCACCAGGGAGGCCCCTGAATTCTGTCTTTTAAGCTTATTCTGGGGTGTGTGTGTGTGAGAGAGAGAGATACTAGTAAGAATAGTCTAAAGTTAACATTGCATGAATCCTTTATACTTTCTTTGTTTTCCTAAGGTCTACTAAAATTATTTCTCATGTCCTTCATATTGAGATGTTAATAAGTGAGCAGTATTTAACTTAATGTAAAAAATGAACAAAATAATCTTATATCTTTCTTCTCTATTCTATTATTCTCTCTTAATGAAAAATATGATTAACTCACTAACATTTTCAAATAATCTTTATCGTTAACCCTATTAATTTAAAATTCTGTCAATTAACATTTATTCATGGTCTGCTTTTTATTTGTTTGATTTATGGAAGGCATTATTTTATTATTTTTGTTTGGCAATACAGCTACTTAATGCACAACTTTAAAAAGTGATAAATTTCCTCATATCATTAGTCCTTATTTGTGATATTTATCTCTGTTGTGTTCTAGGAATACAGAAAGGTGTTTAAAGAAAATATGAAATGAATCATTTTGAAAAGTATCAGTGCTTTGTGTCCAAAATCTACAATAATTCATATTGATCAATGTGGAAATGAGAAGGAATTAAAGCCAGCTATCTCCAATACAACAAATACAAAATGGGTGACAGTAGAAATGCAATGAACCAGCCATTGATTGCCAGCTATAATGTTACAACGATTAGACTATTGTCAAATTTTAAAACATAACCCACATGGGTTCATTCCAAAGCAACATGCTTGATTTAAGGAGTTTCTCTGATGTGCAAGAATAAGAGCATTTCATAGAGTGACATCAGACAGAGACTCAAAACTTCCTTCAAAGGCTGGCCCAAAGTGGTGGATGAAATAGCAAGCAGGGGGCACTGCAGCTTTATGAAACTATCTCAAAGACGATGATGAGAATCTGGTCTGAGATTTCTTAAGAGTTTAAATATGATTTTCAACTTCTTGTGATATAATTTTGAATGACCTTGAAAGAAAGGCTCTGTTAGGAGTTTATTCTTAAAAATTAAGTCAGGCTTTTCTCACTTGTCCCATTTTAAAACATGATTTTTATTTTAAAGACTTACATATATTTTTAAAAGGATGATTCTTTTCCTTATAATTAAAGAGCTGATTCTCAAGAACCTTGGAGAGTTGGCAAATGAGGTTAGAATTGTAATGTTCTATTTCATTTAATCTGTTTTTAGAAACACATTTCTATTAGAGAAAAACCTGAGTTTTAAAGTTAAACTTTGTTTTCAGAACATGTGGTATTTTGGACATTTGATATTTCCAACTCTTAATTTAAATGGTATTATTATGTTCAATTATACAGAAGAAAATTTAATACATTTTACTTCATTAGTACCTATTGAAAGACATTGCACATGGACCAAAATTGTCTTCTTTCTCAATATTAAGTCAATAAGGAAGGGTTTTCTTTAAAATATTTTCCTAGAACAAGTATAAATCATAACTTCCAGGGAAGAATTTGTTCAATGCTCTTTGCTAATTTTAAACTTTATTCAATTTTCAAGTTTATCTGTGTGTATGTAGTAATAATCACATTAAATATCCTGCATAAAGAAAAAGTATTCTAAGCCAACACAAACTGCTGTTGTTTTCTTTAGGTGATAAGAAATCAAAGATCTGATTCTTTAAATTTAATTGCCTGGACAGATAGTTATGAACCTTCAACTACCTCAGTAGAAATACCAAGGTAACTATTCACCTGTACTTTTGAACTCTGAGCAAAGCCTGCAGATCACTGATCAACCAGAGATCAATTAACTTACCATTTTCTCTCTGATATCCACCTTCACTTTACTAGAAACCTGAAAAGCAGTCTAAGCCACTATAGTGTTCATCCTATCCTCCTTAGGCACTATTTACATTCAGGATCTGTGGTTTGTATATATACATTACTGTTGGAATCTTATTCCTATAATGTTTCATATTCCATCTTTTAGGAGAGACAAGGGATCATATTTAGAGAGCATATCAATGTTGTTATATCTCACCACTGCAGTTTTGCAATTTGTATTATAGAGATAAGAACACCCAATTTCTCCCTTTTGTCAGCTTAAGACCTCTAAAAGTCTGTTTAGTTAGAAAACGTGAGTTCCATTTTGATATATATGAAAATGAAGCTCATATTTCTTAACTATTTTATGTATATATAATTTTGGTACATACCAAAATTATATATACATACAACAGAAATATATTATATATTGATATAATAGAAATATATCTATGTATAGCATATTAGTATAACATATTTATCAGACATTTTTGTTGCTAGATCCACGCAGATCCCCTTACTGCTTCTATAAGCAATTCTCCCTGCTTCTCCGTGTTTTCTTTCTAGCCTTGCATCTGTACCTTTCTTCAGAGAAATACCTTGTATTATAGGGAGCAGAAAAATGTTTGTGAGTTCGGGAGTTTATGTCAGTTCTCCCTGTAGATCAAAGAGGTAGAAATGAAGAATAAGTAATTAACAAATGACCAGATCTCTTCCCTAGCTTTCCCTTCAGTAATCTCCGGAGCAAACTGTGTGACCAAACTGTGTGAACAAAATAACATCTAGAGGAAGATCACGAGGAATCAGTAAGTCTGCACACAAGCCTGCACACATTGGGGGTGGCAATGACTCTGATCCCTCATCTCAATGATTAACTGAGATTACTTCTCTTTTGCCCTTTAATAACTTTCATGGCCAAGCAGAATCTCCGGAGGTGGTTTTTGGAGGACAATGAATCTACCGTCTTCCCAGATTGCCAGCATTCTGATTAAATACACCTTTTTTTCCTACCATTTGTGAGTATTGATTGTGTAAGCGGTGAGCAGGACCCCCGATTCATTCGGTAACAGTAACTATTAACGCTCTAAAACACATTTATTTTTTCTAATAAATATCTCAAATATTAAGTATTACTGGAGGGGATCAGTGCAGTTCTCCTGACTGGCAATCGCAGAACTGTATCAGCAGTAGCTTCCATACCCAATGTACTAACAGTGGCTTATACATACACAGTTTTACCGCCTTACTTAAAAGAATTCTGAATGTAAGCATCCTCTATCTGATGTGGCTACTCAAGGAAGTTATCAAATGCCTAGAGCTAGGAAGTCATTAGATAACCTCAGGATAAACTCACAGTCCAAGATGGCTATAAGAACTTTAGGATTCCATTAACCAGTTTTCATGAAGGCCTATACAACACTCACATACATGAGTTAGTGGAAATCCCTAATCGCAAGAAATTCTGAAAAATGTAGTTTCTAAGTTGAGTGTATTACTTCCCCAAATGAACTATTTTTCTGAGGCAAAAAGAGAAAAAGGATATTGAGTGGCAACTAGTATTCTAATACTTGACTGAACAATTACATTATTTATATTTGTTTGAACCGAACCATACATTTCAATTTCCTCTGTAGCAAAGTGTTCAATATCACCTTTGAATTTTGTCAGACCATTAAATTTATCCAGGAGTAGTATGTGGGGAAGGAAATAATATGACAGTCTTAAAAGGCCTCAAAATTTAATTTATGCACTTTCTAGTAGATAATTTACAGAAAAAGTAATATGTAGCAATTCATCTAGAAGTCATGTTACTCAGAAGAAATTTTAAAAAATTAAAAGTAGTTTACTACAAATCTTCAAAAACATTTCAAAGCTACAAAAAATTCCAACAATGCCAGATTATGAATGGCATATCTTCACATCAAGAGAAATAAAGTAGGTACTCAGACTAGAATTCAAGTAATTCAAGAATTACTTTAAGTTGTTTTTCTTACCACCTGCTCCATAAGCTAATGTTCATCTATAGATTTACAATGATGGGAGAAATAAGGCCAAAATAGTCTTGTAATTATCTTTACAAAAGGATAATGTGATTTTTAAGGAGATGTCTATTAAAAAATGATCTGATCTATTAGTTTCTGATATGGAGTATTATTGAGCTGATTCTACAATTTATAGAAATGATTTATAAATATCATGTACTGAAAGAACCTGTAAGAAATAACAAATTTCAGTTTTAAAGTTCAGAAAGACCTTATGAAATCATTGAACATAATTCTTTTGTATGATATAAACTACACACATGCCACACAGATTACAGAACCCCATTCTCAAAGTAGCAAAACTATAAAACCAAATACAGTTTCTGTACAGACAGAAAATATATTTAAGTTTTATTCCTTTTTATCTGTTCCTAACTTGCTGTGTGAACTCAGTTTTCCCATGGGCAAATAACGGTGAGTTGAGACTGTATAATTTTAATGATCATTTCTAATTCTAAAAACTTATAATATTTAATTTTTATATTATACAGCTACCAATTTCTATGCTATTCAAACATATAATACAGTTTTAGTAATGTGGCCAGAAGGTGGAACTTTATTGCAAACTTAGATGAGATTTAAATTACAATCATCACTGAAATGTTAACAACAACAAAAACAATAAAGAGCTAAGTATTTTTTGACATATAACTTAAATTGTGTGCTGAAAAGGTGGCAAATATATCCAGATCCTTAATGTCACACTGAAACTTTTCATCCTATGGAAATGGAAAAGATTATTAGTTTTACTTCGATCACTGTTTTAAAAAGAGTCATTTAACAAATATTTATTTGTTAAATATATGTTTTCTACTTAGTGCCAGAAGGGTCCCTAAGTGCTCCAGATACGTTAATTACCAAACACACACATCACTGCCTTCAAGTCATCTACATTCTAATAGGAAGACACAAACGGTAAATAATAAAAATTAAAAAAGTAAATTGTGTTAAATATTGAGTAACACATGTGATATGAAAAAGAAATATTGAAGCAGGATGGGGGATCAAGAGCTCCAGGGTGAAAGAAATTAGGTGCGAAGTATAGCTGACAGCATCTAACTCAATTAGGTAAGATAAAAATCAAAATTCAAAATTATAAGATAATGAAATTTGAGGGCAATGGCAATTTAAAAGACTACATTGCATTTACATATAATGTATTGACCTGTATCTAAGGGAAATTATAGAAACATATTTATTACAAGCATTTTACTTGCTTTCATGTCCCATATCACCCCAAATCCTCCAAGTCAAGTTCAGTTTCAAAATTTTTCATGGGCATTGAAATATTATCTTTGAATTAAAATTCTCTGGATGACCTGCCTTAATGTGTAAAATTGAGGGCTAAGTTGACAATTTTCTCCTTCTTTTATTATAACAAATTCTAATTTGATATATGATTCCACTAAACATAATTCATGTAACAGAATGGCTCCAGAAATATTACTCAATTTCCTGGCTTTTAATTATATTTTTCAGACAGCATCTCAAATTACTGCATCTAGGCAACTTTTAGGTATTCTGAGGGAAAAGCGGCTTTGAAGAAAACACTCTTCGAATTTTAAGTAATGTAAAACAAATACAAACATGAGGAGAAATGAAGTTAAAAAGCAAGACTTGGTTAAGGTACCTGGACACAATTTTTTAAGACATTATTTTTTACAGCGAATTTAGGTTTACAACAAAATTTGGAGGAAGGTACAGAGACTTTTCATTGACCCCCTGCCCCCCGACACACATAGCCTCCCTGATTATTACATTACTCACCAGAGTGGTATATTTTTTTTTCCCCAGGGATGAACCTATATTGACACATCACAATTACCCAAAGTCTATAGTTTACCTTATGTTTCACTCTTACTGTTGTATATTCACGGGTTTGAACAAATGCATAATGACACGTATCCATCATTGTAATATCGCACAGAGAATTTTCTCTGCCTTAAAAATCCCCTCTGCTCCACCTATTCCTTTCCATTTTCCTACCCCTTTCCACAACTGATCATTTTATTGTCTCCACAGTTTTGCCTATTTTTCAGAATGATATGTAGTTGGAATCATACAGTATGTAGCCTTGTCAGATTGGCTTCCTTCACTTAGTAATATGCATTTAAGTTTCCTCCATTTTTTTTGTGGCTTGATAGCTCATTTCCTTTCAGCACTGAATAATATTCCATTGTTAGATACCACAGTTTATTTCCTTATTTACCTACTGAAGGACATCTTGGTTGCTTCCACGATTTGGCAATGATGAATAAAGCTGCTATAAACATCTGTGTGCAGGTTTTTGTGTGGGCGCAAGTAATCAACTATTTTGCTTAAATACGTAAGAGCGTGATTGCTGGATTTTGAGTTAAGAGGATGTTCAGTTTTGTAAGAAACTGCTGAACTGTTTTCCAGAGGAGCTATAACATTTTGCATTTCCATCAGCAATGTATGAGATTCCTGTTGTTCCATGTCCTTGCCAGCATTTGTTGTCAGTGTTCCAGATTTTGGTCATTCTAATAAATGTGTAGTGGTATCTCATTGTCTTAATTTGCATTTCCCTGATGACGTATGATTTAGTGCATCTTTCAATATGCTTGTCTGTCATCTGTATGTCTTTTTTGGTGAGGTGTCAGTTAAGGTCTTTGGCCCACTTTTTAATTAGGTTGTTTGTTTTCTGATTGTTGATTTTCAAGAGTTTCCTTGTAAATTTTAGGTACTGTTCTTTACTAGACATGTCTTTTGCAAATATTTTCTCCTGGTCTGTGGCTTGTCTTCTAATCCTCCTGATATTGTCTTTCGCAGAGCAGAATTTTAAAATTTTAATGAAGTCCAGTTTATTATTTCATGGATTGTGCCTTTGGTGTTTTATCTAAAAAGGCATCACTATACCCAAGGTGATCTAGGCTTTTCTTATGCTATTCTAGGAGTTTCATAGTTTAGAGTTTTACATTTAGATCTATAAACCATTTTGAATTAATTTTTGTGAAGGGTGTAAGGTCTGTATATAGATTCATTTTATTCTATATGCAGATGTCCAGTTGTTCCAGTGCCATTTGTTGCAGAGACTATCTTTGCTCCATTGTATTGCCTTTTCTCCTTTATCAAAGATCAGTTAAGTATATTTCTGTGGGTCTATTTCTGAGTTGTGTATTCTGTTCTACTAATCGGTTTATCTATTTTTTTGTCAGTATCACACTGCCCTGGTTATTGTAGCTTTAGAGTAAGCTGTGAAGTCCGGTGGTGTCAGTCTTCCAACTTTGTTGTTCTTCAATATTTCATTGGCTATTCTGGGTCTTCTGCCTCTCCATATAAACTTTAGAATCACTTTGTTGATATCAGTAAGATAACTTGCTAAGATTCTGATTGGAATTGCATTGGATCTAGACCAAGTTGGGAATAACTGACATTTGGGCAATATTGAGTCTTCTTTTTTTTTTTTTTTTTTTTAATATTGAGTCTTCTTATCCATGAATATGGAGTATCTCTCCATTTATTTAGTTCTTCTTTGATTTTGTCCATCAGAGTTTTGTAGTTTTCCTCATATAGATTTTGTTAGATTTATACCTAAGTATTTTATTTTTGAAGGTGTTAATGTAAATGATATTTTAATTTCAAATCCCAATTGTTCATTGTTGATATATAGGGAAACAACTGAATTTTGTATATTCACCTTGTATTTTGGAACCTTGCTATAATCACTTATTTGTTCCAAGTGAGGTGGGTTTTTTGGCAATTCTTTTGGATTTTCTGCATAGATGATCATGTTATCTGCAAACAAAGACAGTTTTATGTCTTTCTTCCCAAACTGTGTTCCTTATATTTCTTTTTCTTTCATTGTTGCATTAGCAAAGACTTCCAGTATGATATTAAAAAAGAGTGATGAGGGCTTCCTTGGTGGCTCAGTGGTTGAGAGTCCGCCTGCCGATGCAGGTGACATGGGTTCGTGCCCCGGTCCGGGAAGATCCCGCATGCCGCAGAGTGGCTGGGCCCGTGAGCCATGGCCGCTGAGCCTGCGCGTCCGGAGCCTGTGCTCCGCAATGGGAGAGGCCACAACAGTGAGAGGCCTGCCTACCGCAAAAAAAAAAAAAAAAAAAAAAGAGTGATGAGAGAGGTCTGGTCACATTTTCAACAGGTGACTCAATTTCTCTAAGTAATCAACCAAACATTTACAGAATTAAATAAGGGCAGTCGAAAGTGTACTATGGAAAAAGAAATGAAGAAATAAAATGATGTGAATATTAAATTAAAATAAAATAAAAGATTGTAAGTTATTTCCTGTAAGAAATGAGGTTAGGCAAATAAAAGTCATTAAACATTTAAACAAGAGGAAATAAAAATAGTAAAGAAACAATAATTGTCAGTAATAACTTTAAGCAAATAATAATTAACAATGTAGAGCTGAGGGATACACTGGGGACAAACCTCAAGGCCAAGACTATTAAGTCATTCACACCTATAATTTTTAGCATCTATGACATGCTAAGTAACATTTTAGGTTCTAAGGATGATCAGGGCAGAAGGAGAACCCTTCCATTCACCAGAGGCTGAGTGATTCCATCCAGTTCAGCCTCCTTTCGCTTTTTTAGACTTCTGGAATCCTTTGACTGTGAACTTTTAGCAGCAAACAACCTTACTGGCTGCCCTTGGATAACACCTGACACTAAACACAGACAGTGGATCTTGGGAATGAGGCAGACATCATTCCACATCCATCTGGAACATTCAGAGATAACTATCTTCAGGCCAGCATCTTTGAATGATAGTCTGAAAAGCATTTGAAGTCAGTGTCTGGATCAACAGAAGGCTTAAATTTGCTGCCAAATGTATCTCAGCTTCTTAAAAACCATTGCTTCTTGCTCTTTTTATTGAATTTTATACCTAGCGCCTACTCCTGCCTCCACCTGCTCCATGGAAACTATGAGTGAAATGGTCTTCACATATAACACTGAATCCTTTCCTCTTAAGTCTACTTTTGTCTCTCTGGCATGTGTGACTTATATTTCTTGCTACTCATTTCAAAGAAATAATAAATAATGCAATAAAAGCTAAAAAGATAAAATAATGCCATCAATGTGTGATTCCCCATAAACCATACAGGTATCTCTGATAAAAAGTGGATATTTTAATTGGAGAAGTGGAATACACCATATTTTTTAAAGTTTACCAAAAAATGTCTTTAGGTGAAGATTTGTTTTGGATAAAAATGTTTGAAATACCTGAATTAACAGATCAGAATCAAATATATAATAAAACTGTGTGTATATGTAGCATAAAATCTTGCTTTAAGAGTTCTGTAGAAGCTCTTTTCTCTCTGAATAAATCTAAAACATCCTGCCATTTCTGAGAAACTATGCTAATGTAATTTACACGTTATCAAACTTAAATTCTGAAGTTAGATGAGTATATTTATTTTAAGATAAATAGGTATTGCCAGAATGATTAGTATTGTGTTATCACGATGTTTATAAAGACCTACAGAACAGAAATTTAAAAATCAACTTAGCAAGCAGAAAAAATGTGATTCCCAGCCAAAGAACTTTATTGCTTGTAGTCTTTAATCTCCTAAATTATAAGGAAAACTTTTACTCTGATTTCTTTCTTTATAAGATTGCTCCTGATTAAAAATTCACTTCCCTTTCAACAGTCCACCATGCATTGCATCTGTTGATCATAACAGTTGATGATAATTTTGCCTCATATGGTTTTTTATACAATTCTTATTTTCCAGTACCTCTATCATTTTCTTTGGACTGCTAATTGACAATGCTAATTATGAATATTTTAATCTTTCTTTACTGCTGTGATTGATAATACTCATGTATTTACTTGCTTATTCTGACACTCAATGGGGAATTTTACTCTGCAAATTATTCTTTTCATATTATCTACTTTTGTTTTTCTAGCTAAGCTAATCCATATCTCATTGTTTGCCGTAGATCATTTTTCAGTTATTCACTGAGTCTGTCTTTCATGCTTCTGAGAATTATTATTCAGCTCATGATGTTTCCATCTATTTAATATGGTATAGTCATATTTAACACATTTTTGCTCTTTCTAAAACTTTGTAGACTTGAATTTGTTAATTAAAGCATTTTGTTTGCTTATTAACTGAGTAGATCTTAGAGAACATTTAACACTTCCCTAGTTTCAAAGATCCTGGTTGCCTATTAGGATGCAGGTTTTCATCACATAAGATGAAAAATCATCCCGTTGTGTGAAAACTTCTTAGGAAAGGAGCTCAACAGGATAGAGTAGCTTTTCTGCTTTTTCACATCCCCAGGAAAACATGGTTATCTAAGTTCACTCTGGGCTCCATTTAGTAAACATACTAAATAATGATGTCCACTGTCCTATGGCATCATTGCCTTTACAGAAAAAAAAAAAGCTGTAACTTCACATTTGCCAGATGGTTCATATCAGTCAGATATATGAGAAATACTCCAACAATTACAATATCAAAGACAAATATATTTGCTTTTCCAAGCATATCAATTTTGTATTTTATCATTTTATTTGAATTTTCAATTGAACTATTAAAAATTAAATATAAAAATAGAATTTCCAATAATTTTCTACATAAATTTTCAGGTTGAAATTAGATTAGATGGTAAGAAATATCCATTATATAAATAATATTTCTAAAAAGGTTTTAAAGTATTATAAACACCTTGTTTCCTCTGAATGTAACTTGTCTAATTTAAAGAAGTTCTAATTTTATTCATACCTATACAAAGAGGTGAATTGTCAAAGCTGAAAAGAAAATTAGTATATAATTGAATATTTTATTCTCCAGTTTCCTGTCAAGGTTATCATCCACATTTAGTACATTTTGAAGCCAAATAGGAATTACAACTCTTAGAATGGATGAAACTAAAATAACAACTTTATTGTCTTGTTTATGACAATGCTTAGAAAAGCAGTATATACTGAAATGCACAATGTATAACTGCTTTAGACCATCATGATGACAGATACTTTGGATGATTTTCATGATGATGGTAATGAAGACAATAACTAAGATAACATATCTCTCTTGATATGTCCTTTTTGTCAGATATAGCATCAATACTCAATGAAGGCTCATTTTGACAATATGATCTACCTTCTGTACAAAGCTCTTGACCTATCATTTATAAAAACTTAAAAATATCATTTTGCTAGCTATTGAAAATCACTGGTTCATACAAGATAATGTTCATTTCTTTATCTTCAGGTATTTTTCCTACAACAAAGAATTGATAAAAAATATTCCCCAAATATTAACCCACAAGTCTTGACATATCAGACTATCTTAAACTCAAGTCAGATTGTAACAGCTACCTATGTCTGAGTTTACTGATAATACTTAAAAATTTTAAAGGAATAGATTCTTTCCTAAAAAAGTTTTATATGTCAGATGCACTTCAATTTATAAGGTGACACAATCTTTACTTATCTGAATTGAATGCAAGAAGCCAAATTAATCTTTCTTCTACAGACATTTTTATTTGGGTATTTAATTTGTGTAACAGTCAAACTATCACTCTGCTGAATACCATTTTTCAGCTTGTCCATGACTTACAGAGATGTTTATTTCTTGCTGCCCCTCTTGTTCTCCAATTTGAACAAATGCTGCATCCAGAATGAACCAGGCATTTTTCCATTACCATACTGATCATTTCTTACTACATTTTTCATTAGTATTTTGAAATTTTAACTGCAGGGCTAAATGCAATTTCTTAATTCCCCTTAAAAAATGAGTTTTTCAAGGAGAGTCTATCATTATTTTAATTAAAAACACTTTTCTTGAAAGTTAAAACAACTTTAGTCTAACATCATCATTTCTTTAAACACATTAACTCATTGAGCAAAAATGCAATAGTTGCCCTGAGCCTGCATTCCAAATTTCAAGTTTAATGTGGCTTTAATCATTCACAATGGATTTTCTGATTAACTAACATTGCTAAATACTTGGCATTGCGTATGTGCATCATTAACAAGATGAAAAAATTGAAACTTAATTCCGTTTTATAAGAACATCAACTATTGCCAAGCATCTTCTGTCAATCAACTTTGACCTAAAGTTCTTGTTAGTTGTCAGGAGAAAAAAAGGACATTCAAATTTCAAGAAAGCAAATTTAGCTAAGTCTAGATTAAAATTACTTTGATTGATGTATACTGTACCCCCCAAATTAATTTTATAGTAGGTGAAGATTTATTTTTTTCCTTAAAATGTTCTGGTTAATCAAGCAACGTACTGACTGTATTCTCTACCATGTGATATGGTTTTATTTAGCTTTGTGTTTGCCACTGTTACAATATTTGGTTATGATAACATAGCCAAATGACTTTCTTAAGTTCTAGAGTCAAACATATGTTGAGCAAACTCAATTTAATTTCTTTCCTTTGTCCTTTTGGCTTTGTCCCTGTCCATTCTTTTGGAGTTGATAATGTTATCAGAATAGTGAGTAGTCAGAGCTCATGGCCTCATCGTTCATTTATCTGTGATTTATTTATTCCACAAATACTTATAGAACATTCAGTGTGTTTCAGGCATTAAGATAGATTTGGGTGACACAAAATGAAATGACATTCTTTCTTCTCTCTGTAGTTCAAATTCCATGGGAGAATCAGCCTTTTAAATATACAAAATACATTGTGTAACTTCCAACTTCAAGGGTCTTCTATGACCCCAGGAGAGGATCCTGTTTTTGGTTAGTCAGAAAATAAAAAGCATCTACTATAAGGATAAACTTTAGAATATGAACTCATGACTTTAGCACAGTGAGGGAGACTTCTCCATTTTGTGACAGCAGAATCAATCTATTAGCTTTTAGGTTCTGGATTCCATAAATGATAAAAAAAAAATGCCATGAGGCCAATGGTTATTAATATGCAATTTATGAACCAAGAAATATCAATAAGGACTTTTGTGGTCAATACTAAACAGGTCTAAAAATTAGAAAAAGTAATTGACCAGCTTAATATGAATAATTATAGTAAAATAGTAGACTAAGTGTGTAAAATAACTGCATAAATTGTAAAATCTGAAAAATAATTACTATTTTATTACTATATCTTAACTAATTCCTTTTTTTAACTTTTTATTTTATATTGGAGTATAGTGATTAACAATGTTGTGTTAGTTTCAAATGTACAGCAATTTCTTTCTTATAATAGATTGTCTGCTGTAGTCCTCCACCCCAGTGATGAGGTGATGTTCCTGTACATAATAGGCTTTCCATAAAGATGTCTTGACTGACTGAGAAATTATTCTTGCTCATTTTATTTCTGTATTCTTATTTCTTACTTTTTTACATATAGCCCAAATGTAGTCCAAATTTTCAGGATTATATCCTGTAATATTCCTATAATGGCTGTGACTTGAAAATTGGATTCTACTCCTGAGGAAGTACATAATTTTACATAATTTAAAATACAAATTCTAGAGGAAAAAGAACCTTAACTTCAAATCAGTATCATATAGGTACTAGTGTCTCTTACCTATTCACTTATTTAACTTGTCTGAGTGTTTCTCATCTGGGAATTGCTTCATCCCTTTTTGCCTCTCTGACAGTTATCTACTTGCTTTGGTGACTATACCCTCCTACTTCATGACTATTTGTATAATTGAAATCCATTGTATAGTGTATCTCTGGTATCTATATATACTTTGTTTTTAATTGCTTACTCAGAAGCTAAAAAGCACTCTTTCCTTATTTTGTGTCTATTCACCTTGCTGTTTCTAGCCTTGACTCATCAATCCTCTACTACCTGATGCTATCCACAGCCACAAGACTCACAGAAATTCTTAGAGTGATTTCACAAACTCCAATCACCATCAAATTTAAATTGTATACTCTCACTGGATACATTGTATAGTAAGTTTAAAGTTTACCAGTTTTTCCAAAAATATATATGTTTATAAATAGTTTAACAAATATCATGAGGAAAGAATAAGCTTGCCTAAAATTCATGGGAAAATAGAAATATTTGTTTTCATGATACATATATGTGTTTTGAACATTATGCAAAATATGGATTATATATTTATTGTTTTTCAAGAATAATTTACATACTCAAATGTGCCTTAAGAGTCCTTGCTAAACATTCATCAACACCATGTGGATTTCAATGAAGTGTTTCTCAGGCTTCCAGGGAGATCTGCATGAAATAGAAAAAATCAAATAATCCCCTATATGTTCTGTATCATGTTGCTCTATCTTACCAAGGGCACTATGAATATATATGTAATGTCTTTGTGTGAAGCTACAGTATAAGTTTCTGGTGCTCTACTCAACAATATGGGTGTGAAATTTTATATTGCTTAAGGAAGAGAAACAAATTGCTGATTTTTTGTCTCAAAGATCTAGGTAGAATGTTATAACATATTATCATCCTCTTTAAATATGCTAGATGGCGTTCAAATGCCAGTTATTTTTTCACAGCCATTGTCAGTAGTGTACTTTATGTCATAAAATACTTGCTTTGAAGGACACAATGTGCCAGAGTCAATTGGTAAGCTGAAAAATGAGTCACAACCAAAGAACATCAACAAAGAAACCCAGCTGCTAAGACAGTAAAATCTTTTTGATACATCCTCTAGCAACTGACAAGTGTTGATGATGAAAGCACTCAGTATTATAATATCTGAGTCTGTGATGTTTTTATTAAATAAATAATTGTTTTGTTTAGAGAAACGTAAGTAAGATCTTCTTGTGTCTGAGGGGACTTGGACTCAAGAGGCTTAATATCTGCCTATTTTTCCAATAACCAACCCACAAGGTAGTTTCTGTTGGTTCACTTTCACTGTGTATAACACTGTCCCCAAAACTTTGTAACTTAAAATAACCGTTTATTTACCTCATGATTCTGTGGGTCAGAAATTTGGGCTGGACTCAGATGGTGAATCCTTCTGCTAAACTTTGCCAGACTCATGCGCTGTGGTCAGCTAGCTAACAAGTTGGCTGGGGCAGGTAGTTCTGGGGGGCCTGCACTGAATCAGTTCTTTCTGTGGTCTCCAATATCTCAGCAGACTTGTCTGAACATTTTCATATGGTGTCCAGAAGGTTCTAAAAGCTTCAAAAGAGGAAAAGCCCTAGTCACAAATGTTTTTCAAACTTCTCATGCTAAATAACATCATATTGCTCAAGGCAAGTCTCATGGCGAACGCAAGCAAGAGACCACATAAAGCTACTCAGTGAGGGGATGTGGACATAGGAGGAGAAAAATTTGGGGGTGTTTTTGCATCTTATCACATACTACATGAAGAATGTTTACTTTGGAAGTAAACTAAAATATTGTCAGCTATAGCTTACCAGTTTTTTTCCTGGGTAAGTAATTAATTAAAATCTGGATCTGATAAGTCTTACTTAGCCCAGAAGACTATGACCATATGTACTATCAACTAATTGTGTGGCAAGTAAACAACTTGCTCAGTACATCAGTTTCCAGTTTATAAAATAAGGAGAGTGGATTTAATGACCCTTATGGACCCTTAAAGTTCTGATAGTTTTGATTCCATAAAATATTTTATAAATACTTTCCATAAACAAAAACTCTTTTATACAAAATGGGGACACTACAAAGAAGCATAAAAGCTGGATGTTGACATGAAAAAAATTGCAATCTAATCTTAGTCATGAAAGCTACATATTAGAAAGCACTTTTATATGTATGTAAATATATGTTTTATATATATATAAAATATTTGTATATTCTCATTTAATGCTCATGAAAATCCAGCTAACTAATATTTATTTGCATTTTTGATATCAGGAAAGAGAAACATACAAGAGCAAATAATATTTGAATTCACCTATGTATTAAGTGATCTTGCTCAGCATGTGGGCCCACAGTTTCTATTCATTATATTTTCTCTGAGCCCATTGAATAAAACAAAACATATCAAAGGCAGGATAAGTCCAAGTGCACAGCATTTCATGAGTTTCAGAGTACAGACAAGGGAGAATGAGTTAGCAAAGTTTTGATATGTAACTTTAATGATTAGATAGGCTTTGAGGAGACTGAGGCTTGAAGAACTTAGGTTACTCAGGTTACTTGTCCTATGTAGGAGTAATAAGAGAACATATTTGACCTTAGCAAGAATTTTGTTTTCAGAAATAGTGGCATTTTCATCTAAAAAGACAGCTTCAGGGAATATTGTTCTTGATTTTGAATATTAGCTTGAGTAGTTTGAACTTATTTTTGTTCAGGAGGCAATAGGGATACATAGAATGTTTTTAATAGGGAAGTTATATCATAAAATGTGTTGATTACTTTGGCATGATTACCTTCAAGGCCAGTAACTTGTTCAAAAGTCATTAAAATACTTGGGGAAAACATTTCTCAAAGTGTGTTTCACAGAACACTAGTTCTTTGAGGTTTTAAGAACTATTATTAGAAAAGGTTGCTGTGTTGAAATGACTGAGAATTTTGAATTGAACAAGTCAAAGAAGTTTCTTTATTGAAGGATGTCTCTGCTAATGAACATTTTATGTCTTTACAGTAGAGTAAAGCATGTGGGATTTCTGAAATATATTTGATCACAGAAAATCCTCTTTCCTTCGAAGAGACTCTAAAAGGACCAGTGTTCTCAGAATTCTCTTGAAAATTAAATGTTGGTTTGATTGTAAATGATGGACAGCAGTAGCTCATGTCAGCACCAGAGAGGCCTAGCCCTCCTTAGAGTTGAGTAATCACCTTGCATAAAGTAGGTATCCAAGGCCCATTAAAAATATTTATATATTTTATCATGGTTTTGAAGGTACATGATGATGAAGGTAATAATGGAAAAAAACAAAAAATTCTACAGTATCATGAACAACATTTTATTACTCTGCTATGATCTGTTAAATAAGGAGACCACAGGAGTCTTATCAAGCATATTTGTTTCATACTAAAACCTGAAAATATGACATGTGTCTGATATTCTTCCTGCCAGTCAGTATTTCAAAATCCCTTAGCCTCTCAAGCTTGCATTGACAAGGTGAGATAATAGTCTTAGCGAATTTGCATCATGGTTCTAACTTTAAATCATGAAGAAAGAAATGATAAATATGGAATTTTACAAGCTGTCACATCAATTTTTCATTCTCCATCTTTATAAACACTCTTCAGCCTGAAAAAAGCAAATATTATTTAGAAGGAAGAATTCTCTGCCTTTTTGCTATAATGTGAGAATCAGAAGATAAAATGACAATTACGTTGCCTTATAACTGGGAATAAAGTAACTTTTAAAAAATTAACTAACTGAATAAGCAAGTTGGTACCTAGACATTTACCATGAGTATCATGACTTTAGAACAAGGTCAGTTCATTTTTGTCCCATAAAAAACACCCCAGTAAAAAATATCAAGGGATTTAATATCAATAGAGGAAAAATGTGATAATTCAGGTGTCTTTTGTGATAAACCAATCAAAAGTGCCCCCGAAATTATGATCTGTTCGGTTTTCCAGACCTCTAAATCTTGCCTAAAATTGTATTTCAGGTAACTTCCTACAATTTGTTGTGGATCTAACAAACTCAGGCATTGACATATCCAAGAGTGATTTCTTTCCTTTTCCATGGATTGCATTAATGGGAACAGACAAGTTGTCATAAAAGATTTTCTTGCTGTCTTTTGGTGCCTCTAATGTAGAGACATATGCACTAATTAGTGTCATAGTTTGAACTCCTCCAGCCTCAATGTTAATGTCTTAAGCCTGAGGCTGACCATATGGCTCAAAAATAAGTCTTTTCACCATCTAAAAGGTCACAATCTATCTTTAGTTACATTTTAAAAACTGCTTTGAGCCTATGATTTAAGTACCTGGGTGACTTTCAGAAATGATAAATCTTTGCTGAGAAATCATGTGACTTGTTTACTGAGGAACAAAACAAAGCGAGCCAATGTATTCAAATACATTTCAATAGGTGGGAAAAATATATCTTAAAAGTGATGGAATCTTATAATTTGTGGATATGATTTTAACTATTTTCACATGTAATGAGGAAGAATGAAAATTATCAGAGAGCTCACTTTTATCACCAATAATCAATTAGGAAAAACTAATGCAATCTACGTGTTTAAAACTCAATTTCTGGTTTGGAACTATTGAAACTGTGTATTGTTTAGAATTTTATTATTATATTCACATTTCAATGTAAAATTCTTGGCATATTAGAAAACAGAAACATCCTTTTTTTTGTATTCTGAGCAATATTTATTTAGCCAAAGAAGCACTGAAATTAATAAAAAGGATAACTTATTCTCAGTCTCGATTATTTTTGTTTCAAAAATTTAAGAAAATGAAATAAAACATTTTTCTAAAAATCAATGTGTTCAAGGTCTAAAATGCAAAGCCTAGATTAACTCCACTAAATGCCCAACTTGTGTTTAGGACCTGAGGGCCTTTCACCTGCTATTTCAGATACTCCCAATCTTTGAGTCACTCTGGACTAAAGAAGGCAGCAATCAGAAGACACACTATCTCAAATCTGTAGATTGATATAATTGACACAAAAACTTTACCCTGCATGCCTACACATCTGCAGCTTAACTCCTACTGCCTTTTTTTTTTTCATTACTTTCTTGATTCTCTGACTTATAGTCAGTTCTCCTTGTAAGAGACTCACCCTCATGCACATCCAAGGTAGAGAATCTGATCATTTATCTGGCTCTTGCCACACTCATTCCAGTGTAAGCTGGTCCTCAGACACCTGAGACTGTCCCAGTAAACTCTAAATTTAAGTTACCTACCTGAATGCTAGTTTTTCTCCCTACCCCATTCACACTTCTTGCTTGTCTTACTTTTCTGTTGGTCCATTGCTATACTGCTACCATGCATACTGGCCACGTCTGAAAACAGATCAAACCCCAATATGAAGATGCCTTTAAGAATACATTTTTGGAGTATTTTTTAATAATCAGAATACATGAATGTATTTTTTTAAATAAATGAATTTTCAAAGGTAAGCTATAAGGATGTTCCTTCTCATGGGAAGCAAATGAGATTAATATACTGTCTACAGTCTCTGTTTACTTAAAGCAAGTCAGGCCAAGATCTATGTGCCCCTTCACAAAAGCAGGCCACTGGAGTGGGTAAGGAGAGTATGTTCTGTCTGTAAAAGCTCTGCTGAAAGATTTCTTGGTTGAAAACTCACCTTATTTTTTGTTGTTGTTTAAATAATAAATTAAAGGAAACAGCTATCAGAATTCCAGATGAGTTAATAGACCTTGGTGACTGGATGGCCTAATTAAATCAACATCCTAAATTTACAGTCATTATCTTCTCACTCATCCAACACATACACATACACACAAAGCAAAAAAAAAAAATACTTTGTGATTTCAACCAACAAAGAGTAGTCTAGTTTACACATGGAAAATAACTCTGGGTGTTGCTTTATAAATAAATACTTTTATTAAAGTATCATATACTTACAGAAAGTCATACGGATTGTAAGAAAGAAGTTTGATGAATTATTACAAAATAAAAACATCTGATCATGGCATCCAGCACAATAAATAAAATATCAAAATAACCCCAGAAGCCTTCCCTATGACCTCTCCTAACCATTATCCTCCCTTCCCACAAAGGTAATCCCATCCTGCTTCCTACTATAATGGATTGATTTTGCCTGTTTTTGAATATTATATAAATGGAATCATAGGGTATATATTAGTGTGTGTGTGTCTTCTTTGGCTTAACATTACATGCATAAGATTCACCCACATTGTTTCATGCAGCAGAAGTTTGTACATTTTTATTGTTGTAGAGTATTCTATTATATAAATAAAATAGTTTATCCATTCTAGTGTTCATAAACTGGTTGTTTGTGGATGTTGCTATTTAACTAAGCAGTTATGAAGATTCTATGCATATATTTTGGTCCATATATTCTTAAATTTCTCTTGAGTCTGTGCTTAGCAATTGCATTTCTAGGCCATAGGACTTGCATTTATTAAACTCTAAAATAATGTCAAATAGTATTTGAAAGTGCTTACGCAATTTGAAACTCATAGCATTAGTGTGTGAGTGTTCCAGTTGCTCCATATTTTCCTTAACACTTGGATTTTTCATTCTATTTTATTTGAACAATTCTGAGGAAAGTGTAGATGACAACATTTTAATTAAAATTTACTTTTGCTTGACAACTGAAAAGGATCTCTTCATACTCTTTTTATGTGTAGATATTTAGATTTCTTTTTTGTAGAGAGTGTTTGTTAAAGTCTGTTGTACAATTTTCCTGTTGGGTTGTCTATTCTGTTTTTGAGTTCTCTTTATATTCTGGATTTGAGTCCTTGGTACTTATATATATTGCCCATATCTGCTCATTTGTCTTTCATTCTCTTAATTGTGTTTATTATTGGAGGGTTTATTATTTTAATGTAATCTAACAATTATTTACTTAACAATTCATTATTTTTATAACCTGTTGAGGAAATTTTTTTCCTTATCATGAAGATATTCTTTCACATCATCTTTTGGAAACTTTGTTGTTATCATTTAAGGAGATGTGAGGCAGAAGTTGAGATGCATTTTCCCTGTATTACTTGTTTCATCATCTTTTTTAAAACAATATCCTTTCCACTTCCTCTGGAGTTGTGTCTTAGTCATAAACCAAGAATTCATGTATATATATTTGGATATCTCTGGATCCTCTTGTCTGTTCCATTTGCCACTCTTTGCAATAATATCCTGCCTATTAATTACTCTGTTGTGATCATTTTGATATCTGGTCAAGCAAATCTTTCTAATCTGCCTTTCTCCAGGATGATTTTGACTATTTTTGGCACTTTTAATGTATTTATAATTAACTTGTCACTTTCTCTGAAAAAGAAGTTCAAATTCTGAGTGACACTGGAAAATCTATTGGTCAATTTAGGGAGAGTTAATGTCTTTAAAACATCAGTCCTTTGAATTTATTAATATGGTATCTTTCTCATTTAATTTAGGTTTCATTTGATTTTCTTCCTTATATTACCCACCCTCTTTGTTTCTCTTCCTGACTTATACTGGCTATAACAACCAATACAATGATGAATAGAAGTGTGAAAGTGGTCACATTTGTCACATTTCCTGATGACAGAGGAAAGCTTTCAAAATTTTACCATTAATTATGATGCGTTTTGTTGTTATTATTTTTAAATACCCTTTTTCAAATTAAGAAAGATGTTTTCTTTCCTAGATTTCTGAGTTTTTATTACACTGGTGATGATGAAGATAGCTGTTAAATTTTATCAAATGTTTTTTATGAGAACCTCTTTAAAAAACATTTTTTCTTCTTTATTCAATTGTACCCTCTTAAGTTACCTTTTATTTTCTAAAGTTTCACAATAAATATTCTCTTACGACATAATTTGTAGTAATCGATTTTTATCCTAGTATATAAGCTTTTATCTTTCAGCCAGAAGTATCTAAATCTACCGCTTTTTCTTATACTAGTTATTACATTATTTTCAGAATGCTATGTGAAACTGGTATCTCATTTTAATTTTCATTTCACAATAGGCTTTTTAATTAGAATAAAAGATAGATATACAACTATTATTTCCAGATCTATTAATATTAGAACTTGGTTTATGAAAGAGATAAATCTGTAAAATAGGAGCTAGAACAGCTTATTGCTTTAACATGAAGGGGGTGATGACCTCCATATAAAGATGTTCTAAACATCAAACATTTTCAATATGGTTCCAAATCAAAATTTGCTCTTGTTTCATAAATGATTATGTAATATGTAAGCTTCATAAGCAAGATTTCTTTTTATTTTCCCTTAACTAATCTGCAAATAGAATCATAAAATTACATTTAATGTCCACTTTTAAGTCCCAAAGCACTTGAGGTAAATGATTACTTACAGAGAACTTTTAAGATTTTAAACATTTTAATAAAAGACCTAAAAGACATATGAATGATATATTCTTCTTTACATTTCTGTTAATAATAATATCATTTGCAATTCTCATTCTTGTCCATGTACCATGAAATGCTTCGATTTAGTCCTTTTTAGATTAGCATTTATTTCTCAATTTTTCTGGTCACTTTTGCCATTACTTCATAAATGATTTCACAACACAAATGCTGAATAAGCAAATTCACCTGGCCTCTACCTGAACTACAAAAAATATTCATGAATTATTTTATATTCTGTGTTAAATATAAATCTCTAAATTCAATTTTCATCTTTCAACCAAGATGTAGAAGGATAAAGTTGGTAATTTATAACTCGTTCTACTACAGAAGAATATTATAGTTTTCTAAGCTATGTAAAATGTTAGAGGTGGTTCCCAGGTGCTAACGTCACAGTGATTTATAATATAATGTTGGTTCCTTGCCTTTTATTGCAGGGGGTTAAATAAGAAGAGAATGATTTTGCTACTATTATATTTAATCGAGGTTTTTAAAAAGTGAGAGACAGCTGTCAGTTGCTACTTGGTGAAATGCATAATGACATAATGAATGAAACCATTATTATTTTTAGGTACTCAATTCAAAGAATTTTTCCTTCTGTGAGATGCATAACCTTGACTATACGATCACATTTTGTAATGGATACACTTTCTATAAGCAAAGCAATAAAAGCTTAGGAAGTCAAATACATGCTTTTCCTCACAATGATGAAATGAAGGTCATGGTGATGAGTGATCATTTACTAGTCGTTATGATTATGGTAATCTAGACTAGAATTCTCTTTAATCACATTTTTGGTTTTTCTCCTGAAATCTATCCCTACGGATTAAAGAGCCTGTCTACCAGTCACTTAATGTTTTGAACCTCATAAGAGTAAAATACTAACTAGTCTCTAGACATGCTTGAAGATTATATTACACAAAAACATACAGAACGCTGCTCATAGCTTTTGGCCACAGTCTAACAAGTCCTCCATATGATTCACAAACTGTTGAGACAATTCCTTGTTTTCCTGGATAGATGAATATCATGTAGCCATTTTTAACTCTGCAGTGTCAGCCAATGTATTTTAAACTATTCCCAGAGGAACGACTGGCAGTATGATATTCTTAGATTTTAGTTTGGTTATATGACTGAAGACTTTAAAGGTAAACTTCTACTAAAAAGTAAGTCTTCCAGAAATGAAATAGCACTATGCCAGTCTTTATTTTTACTGAGTCTCTACATATTATGCTTCAGGTTTTTTGCCAAAGCAGAGTGAACTTTATAACTTCTAGATACACTTTTGATTGGTCTTGTTCATATAAGCTGTTTTTATTTAAAATCAGATAAATGTTTTAGGCACATAAATGAATACATATATTAAAGATCATGTGTTTTTTCCCATTATTTGGAATAGAGTTGTCCCACTTGGGGCTTCTCTTAATGTTTAGGATCAACTTATTACCGATCTCAACAAGAGGCACAAATTGAGTGCAGGAGTTCACACTTCCAGCAGCAAGTTATGAGAATTCCATTTGCTTCATATCATTGGTAGCACTTGCTACAGTGTGTAGATATAAAGCAGCCAGTTATTTTACCAGTAAAACTGGTTTATTTGGGAATGTCAGAGAATTGCAATTTGGGGCATACAATCCATAGTGAACCACAGGCAAGTCCAGAGAAAAAGGAGATGAAAGTTTCTTTTATAGAGGAGAAGGCTGAGTTGGGAAGGCTGTTATAAATAGAGTCCATTGGTGTCCTGGGAATTGGAAGTTGTAGTGGCTTTTCATTGGCTGAGTTATGACAGTCTCCCATGGGCAAGGTTATTGCAAGGAGAATTTCTTCCTTCCTTCTGCTGAGGTAGTAGAGTAGTTACCCAGGTATGTCTCTTCCTATTGGATCTGCAACTGACGACTAGTGGTAGTAAAAGAGAGCTTCTCCTTCTGGCCTCCCAACTCCTTCTTAAATGATGGCTCTGTTTATTAATTTTCGCAAGTGTTTCTAACTTAATCCAGGTTGGTGAATTTGTTTTGTCACTTCTGGGTTATAATTTGCATTTTGTAAATGATTAATGATGTTGAGCAACATTTTATATTGTTTTTGGTCTTAATTTATATCCTCCACTGTCATTTCTTTTGCTTGTATTTTTCTTAGTGATTTACAAGTATGCTTGATGCAAGTTTTTTTTAAAACAGGATATATACAGTGAAAATATCTCCTTGTAGTCTGTGACTTCCATTTTCACTCTCTTAATGGTGTCTTTAATAGATAGACCTTTATAGATTTTGTGCTAATTTATTAATGTATGCTTTATTGTTTGCACTTACTGTGTCATATTGAAGAAATACCTGCATATATATGGAGCTATTTTCCTGTATTTTTATGGAAGCTCCATATTTTACCTTTCACATTTAGGTCTATGAACTAATGGAAAAGTTTTCTTTGTATGGTGTTAGATAATGGTCAAAATGGACTTTTTCTCCATATGTATATACCATTGATCCAGTATTATTTGTGAAAAAGACCATCGTTCCTCAAATACATTGCACTTACATCTATTTTGAGGTCTGGTGACCATAAATACGAGGGTTTTTTCTTGGTTCCCCATATTGTACAAATAGTCTGCCTACCCTTGAATGAATTCCATACTGTTTTAATTGCTGTAATGTTATGATAATTATTAATGCTTTGAAGTGCAAGTTCTTCAGTGTTGTTCTTCATTGTCTTCAGAATTTTCTAAACTTTTAAAATTTCCTATTTTCTTATAAATTCTAGAATCATTTGTCATCCTCATCACCTCATTCCCACACACACAGGAAAAACAAAACCAACTGCTTGGTATTTTGATGGATATTGCATTGAATCTAAAGATCAGTTTGAAAAGAATTAGGACTTTAATAATTTTAAACTACCCAAATGCTAGTTAGAGCTTCCTTAATTTCTTTTTTTTTAACATCTTTATTGGATTATAATTGCTTTACAATGGTATATTAGTTTCTGCTGTATAACAAAGTGAATCAGCTACACGTATACATATATCCCCATATCCCCTCCCTCTTGCGTCTCCCTCCCACCCTCCCTACCCCACCCATCTAGGTGGTCACAAAGCACCACTTAATTTCTTTACTGGCACATTTTTTATTATATACATTCATATATTTGATCTTTTTATGATGCCTTTGCAAGTGATGTTTTTTAACTCTTGTTTCTTGAAGAATAATTTGTAGATAGAAAAACTCACCCTTTTTATGTATGCACCTTGATGAGTGTAGGCAACTATATACAGTTGTGTAATAACTACCCGAATCCAAGATATAGAATATTCCCATCACACAAAAAACTTTCTTTGTATCATTTTGTAGTTAATCCCATTCTTTATGCCCATGCCTGATAACCACTGACCTGACTTCTGTCTCTACAGTTTTGCTTTTCGCAGAATGTGTATAAGTGAACTCATACAGTATGTAGTCTTTTGTGTCTGGTTTGTGAGCATGACGCTTGTATCTGAAATCTGTTCCTTTTCATTGCTGAATAGTATTTTACTGTATGAAACTACAGCAATTTATATATCCATTCACCAGTTAATGAATGTTTGAGTTGCTGTAGTTTTTGGCTATGATGTATGAAGCTTCTATAAACATTCGTATGAACATATGCTTTCTTTTTCTTGTTATAACTAGGATGTGTGGTAAGTATAGGTTTAACTTCATAAGAAACTTCCAAGACGTTTTTCTGGAATGGCTGTACCATTTTGCATTGCCATCAGTATGTATTAGTTGAGTGCTTCAGTTACTCTGCTTCCTTGACAGCATTTTGTAGTCTTTTGATATTGGTGGTTGTGTCTTGAATTTTTAACCACTTGTATAAACTTGTAGTGTATGTGGCTATGATTTTAATTTGCTTTACCCAAAGACTAATGATTTTGAACGCCTTTGCTTGTGTTTATTTGCCATCCATATGTCCTTTTGGTAAAGTTTTTGTACAGATCTCTTGACCCCTCCTTTTTTTTTTTTTGCCGTACGCAGGCCTCTCACTGTTGTGGCTCCTCCCGTTGCAGAGCACAGGCTCCGGACGTGCAGGCTCAGCGGCCCTGGCCCACAGGCCCAGTCGCTCCGCGGCATGTGGGATCTTCCCGGACCAGGGCACGAACCCGCGTCCCCTGCATCGGCAGGCGGACCCTCAACCACTGCGCCACCAAGGAAGCCCCCTCCTTTTTTATTGGGTTGTTTTTCTCCTTATTTTGACAGTGTAAAAGTTCTTTACATACATAGTTCACAGCTTGGTATACAGAGTGCAGGGTGGGTTTTACCCTTCACACACCCCGTTAACTGGGTGCAACTGTGCAGTGACCAGCTTGAAAAATGTATGCAGCAGCCAATGGATATTTTTAGAAAGATAACCCTAACAAGTTTATGAGACTGTAAAGTAATATCCTCTTTACTCTACTTTGCTCTGAAATGCATGGAGGAAGAATTTTTTGTTTTTGTTTTCATTTTAATTGCTCTTGAAGGGATGGAGTTTTACAAATGGGAGTGCAGGATTCAGTGATAGGAAAGTACACATGGTACCAGGAGTGAAGAAGACAGAATAGAAAAGCAAATTTACAGAGATCTTTGGGTTTTCAAAGGTGATGGGTTAGTAGATTTGAGCCAATCAAACCTACAACCCTAGGGGTTATGGCATTGGGATTGTTCCTGCTTTCATCATAAAAATATTTGCATATCATTATATAAACCCAGTCTATATGAGACATATGTAAATAATCTGCTGGTAATCAAATGTTCAATTTAATGGCCTTAGTTATTTTAAATATTTATTTGGCTGCACCAGGTCTTATTTGCAGCATGCAGTATCTAGTTTCCTGACCAGGAATTGAACCCAGGCCCCCTGCATTGGGAGCACAGACTGTTAACCACTGGACCACCAGGGAAGTCCCACCTTAGTTATTTTAAACTGAAAATATGATGCTTTAAATATATTGTGCAATTTTCACATAAGTATAAAACTACTTCAAAGTTATGTCCTCTTAATATTAATTATATAAATATCTCATAAAATCTTTTAAGTTATTACTACAATTTAGCTCAGAAGAAATTTTAAAGTAAATTTTTATTGCTCATTTTCTTTAACTTTATAACTAAGCCAGGTAAGATTTTTTTGCATGTGCCACTTGCCACTTGGGGTACTTGCTAAAATGTCTTTTTTTCCTTAAGACTCATTAGCTATTTCAGAAAAATAAAACTTGGAAGAGCATCTTATAGAAGTATTAAAATAATTATGTATGAGTTATTGAGTTTATATCAAGCTAATAACAAATTGTATTTTTTTTATTTCTGTAGGACCTCAGATACTATATGCTGTATTTAATAACATAATATGAAAGATAAAGATAAAATATTTCTTTAAATATAAGGAGGTACTCATATATTCTGGCTAATCTTTTAATCCCACCCTTGTTACCCTTCTGACCTGGTGTTAATAAATATTCTGAATTTCAATTAAACTTGAATATCAGATAATCACACTTCTAAAAAAATGTGTGTCTATGCAATGTTTGGGACATAAAAGTAATACAAGGTTTACTCTAAGCTCAGCTCAACTCCAGACACTGGGCTACAGGCTATTCCTTAAGTATCACATGCACATTTACCTGAAGGCCTTATCACTGTCTATTTCCTATGCATTGAATATTCTTTACCAGAATCCCATCTTGAATCCTTTTACTTTCTTCCAGTCTCTGCTCCATCATCTTCTGCGTGTGAGCTCTGTTCTGACCATACTATTTAAAACTGCAATCCCACCCTTTACCCTGTTCTACTTTTTCTGTTTTTCCATGGTACTTATCAAAAATCTTTATACATGTGTAATTATTTATTTTACTTTTGTTTATTGACTACCTCTCCTTGCTGGAATATAAGACCCGTGGAGGTAGGGGTTTATCTGCTTCAGCCATGTCTATATCCCAAGCACTTAGAACAGTGCCTGGCATATAGTATATACTCATAAGTATTTAATCAATGAGTCAGTGAAGGAATGGATGGATGCACAAATAGTGATATAAACATTTAGATAGATAAGTGTCGGCTTTTTGGTGGGAGATACATGGATTTGCACAGTGCATAGGAAAATTAATGTTACTAAGCTATTAAAATCAGATGGAGAATATTTCCACGTGCATTTACTTAAGGGTATCATTCCAATATTTTTATTATTGAGCTTGGATGGTAACTCAGCTTATTTTTCCACAGCTGCTTTTTTGAATTAGTGCAAAAATATGAAGACAAAGCGTATTTCCCATTTTAGTGACTACTCATACAAGCATAAACTTTATAATGACTTGGGCATATTCTCTAAAATATGTGTTATTGCATTGCTGTTGACTATTTTATATGGTGCTCTCTCAAACACCAATACAGGACCACCTATTAAGCAATTTATAAACATGCCATTTTGCCTTTATGCATCATCTTACCTCCATTTTATTGAAGCTGTAAGGCTTTTGAGAATCTTCACTACATTTCAGTGTCTTTCGCATATGAGAAATACATACATAAGTACTAGTGTTAAGAATGTTTTTGCTGCTTCTAATAAAATGGCATTAAAAACCTTATGACAGCTTTAAATCATATAAGTAAACATGTTCTCTTTTGCACTGGTTGCAAAAAAACCCACAGACAAATTTATGCCATATTGTGGCTATCGGACTCAACCTCTCTGATCCTGACTTTACAATTCTTTTTTTAATATTCTTATCTTCTCTTGATTTTTCATTTATTTTTAAAATTCAGCAGATGTAAGTGCATGCTTTTAAGCTATTTTAAGTGCTTTCTGGAAAAAAGAAGGATGTGACTAAACAAACAAATGAAATAAACAGAATATTGTCTCATCTAACATTTTTTTCCAGGAGCTACATGCACAGTTGATTGTGTGCAAAATGTCATCACAGGCAGGCTTATTATGACCCCACTTACTCCCCTGTGTTGCTCCACAGCTTCACTCAGGAACTTGTGTAAACCTATGGGATGTAACAATTAACGTAAATCAGTTGTGTTATTCTAAAAATGGTTAGAAAATTTGAGAAATCCACAAGTGTGGCTACTAGGTACATAATTTATATAATTTCAAACCTATTGCTGGCTATGTAGCTGCCATTCCAACACAGTAGTTGGGTTAAAGTGACTATTGTGAGTTTAGTGAAAATTCAAATTATTTGATATTTAATCACATAAAATAATATTAAGAAATGGTATCAAGAGTGATACAAATTGATAATTTTCCAGGAATAAAAGGAATTAATTAGTTTAAAAAATTTTAAATGCAGAGTATGTTTTTTTAAACTAGGAAGCACAAATAGAGAAGTAAAAGTATGAATATACTGCTGTTATGATAGAATACAATATACCCACACTGTGCTTAATGTAATTTAATTTTACCTTTGATATCTGTGAAATAAGAAAGATAATGCACTTTCTTATTCTCTGTAATCTTCATCCTCTGTGATAAACATATCACTGGGTGAAACACAGGGTTCATTAAATTCCTTCTGCCTTTGGGTCCAGAAAGATCAAACAGTGATGTGCATGCACCTGTAGTTGTGTGTGTGTGTGCGTGTGTGTGTGATAGAGAGAGAGGGCGAGAGACAGAGTTGTTTGCATTATTTGTCAGAATTTACTCTGTTAATTGGCTCTAAAATAGAATTTTAAAAATCTTTTTATGGCCTCTACACCAAAACTATGTTATTTTTCAGATCTATATACTTTGCCTTGATCGTTACTGTGGATGTTTCCTAAAATCTCAACAAAAACCACCACCCATTTTGAAAGGAAGCTTCCCTTGAGTGGATTTCAGTCCTTCAGGCAGCCACATCTGCATATTTCTGTCCAGCAGCAGCCATCACTTTCAAGGAAGATAGAAACATCAAAGAGCCCCAAAGCCTTGAGATAATAGGGAGAAAGGTGATTATTAGGTCTCTGACTAGCACTAACTCCCTTCCCTAACAAAACTCCACTTTTGTTAGGGAAGACTCAAGAGTCTTACCCAACTGGAAAATTATACCTACTTAAGGAAGAAAAAAAAGATAGTGATTGCTGAGTTTACCAGTGTGGTCTTTTTTAAATCTCAGAATTCTTTTCAATATTTTGTCTTACATGTAAAAGGAAACAATCTAGAATAAAAACAAATGGAAATAGCTCCAATATTCTACTTAGTCTTGTTGTTCATAAATAAGAAAACCTGTAACATTATGTTCGAAAATGAGGGTGGACTAATTCTAATTTGGTATGTTGTGATATATTTTATTAATTTATATTTATAATTAACTATTAAAGTTTCCTCCCAAATTGAAAGTTATTATATGATTGTACTTTTTTCAAATTATTTTCTAATTTTGTTGATATTTTCTAATTTGTTGATTTTCTAATTTTGTTGATATTTTCTAATTTGTTGATATTTCAAATTATTTTCTAATTTTGTTGATATTTTGCTTCCCAATGTAAATTTTTCTTTCCGATTTTCAACTGTTGTATATTATTAAAGTCTGAATGAAATTCTTGACTATTTTATGGTTCTAAGTGATTGATACAAGTAAGTACAGAAATTATAACTGCTGGTGATGTACATATTAAAATAGAATAGAATTTTAAACTGACATAGATTGTTTGATGCATGTGAAAATCATTACATAATGAATGAAAATGTTTATCAATTGGACAACGTACTTCATTACCACAGCACCATTCTTCAACATATCACATGGGAAACCTCGCACAAATCGCCATCTCTCACCAACTCCTGTCCTCAGTCAACTTCTTGCCTCTCCCTTTCCCTGTTGGTTTGTTCCTTCAGAGACAAATGGTTAACACCTTGACTCTGGAGCCTTTCTAACTTGAGTTTGAAGTCAAGTGTTGCCACTTTCCAGCTATGTACCATTTGATAAATTTTTTAACTTCTTTAAGCTGCATTTTTCTCACATAAGTAAGATAAGAATGACAGCCTCCTCATTGCTATGAAGATTAAGTTAGGTACTTGAGACACATACTGTAGCAATGGTCCCTAATATGTGGTCAACAAATCAGCTAGTCATCCAGTTAATCAAGGAATGTTACAATTCCCTCCTCATTATTTCTTGAATCTGATGCTTTGTCTCAATCTCTATTAAACCATAATACTTCAGACCCTTATTATCTCTTCTATATTACTCTTCTAGTCTGCAGACTAGTCTCCTTTTCTCTGTCCTTAAGTTTTCCAAAGCATCTTTTCAAAACAAATATTTGATTTTATCACCTTCCTATTTTGCATGATTCTCTACCTTCTACAACATCCTCTTCACCTGCCTTCAAGATATTTATATTTACTTATAAATTATATACATAAACTACTATGTTGCAGAAATTATAAAATATACACCAACAGAAAATAAGGTGAGATAAATATAATTAGAAAACGAGATTTTTCTTCAGACATTCTAATGAATTATCATGCACAGACTCTTGGGAGTACACACTCAAACTTAGAGACTCCTGGAAGCTTACTAATGATTCAAAGATTATAAGCAAGCATTTATATGTTTGTCTTTCAGCACCTTTCTCTATACTTTATGCTCCAGCAACACAGAATAATTCAGTTACACGCACTATGCTGTTTCTAGTTTGGGTGACTTTCCTGTGTACTCTTCCGGAACACCCTCTCTGAACTACAGGAGAGATCTACATTCATCCTTCAATAACCTTCTCTTACTCCTGCCACATGCAGATTTTATTATTCCTTCTTCAATATTTCTTTTTAATACTATGCATAGTCTTGGGTTGTAATTTTTTCAACTCAAGAATTAATTATCGGGACTTTCCTAGTGGCTCAGTGGCTAAAAATCTGCCTGCCAACGCAGGGGACAGAGGTTCGAGCCCTGGTCTGGGAAATCCCACATGCCGCGGAACAACTAAGCTCATGAGCCACAGCTACTGAGCCTGCGCTCTAGAGCCCACAAGCCACAACTACTGAAGCCCACGTGCCACAACAACTGAGCTCACATGCCACATCTACTGAAGCCTGGGCGCCTAGAGCCCGTGCTCCACAACAAGAGAAGGCACCGCAATAAGAAGCCCGTGCACCTCAGCGAAGAGTAGCCCCTGCTCAATGCAATTAGAGAAAGCCCACGTGCAGCAACAAAGACCCAATGAAGCCATAAATAAATAATTTTTTAAAAGAATTAATTATTTTTTAATTATTTGGCTAATTCTTTGGTTAACCTTTCAGATTGACTTTCTTAAAGGCAAGAACTCTTGTTTTTCTCCTTTGTATTCCCTGATAATACAAATTTAACACATATTTATTGACTTAAATCATTCAACATATATTTGTTGAGATAAATTGAACAATGTGTAAGATTTCTTGACATTCTTTGCATGCTATATACTAGGCTATATGTTCAGCTCCTACTCACATTTTGATTCTCAGATCAAGTATTGCCTCTGTAATATCTTCCTTGATTTTTCAAGGCAGAATTGATTTTCCTTTCTTTGAATTGTACCTTTACCTCATACTTCTGTATATTAATAGTTAACTCCCTAGATTGAAAATTTTTTTTAGAAGTCTGATTTTCCCCCAAGAACACTTGACTTTATTCAGGACAAAAGCAACATATCTAGATTCAGTTTGTTATAATAATTGTTTCTTGATTGAATCAATAAAAAACCAAAGGAATGAATGAGACAATTATTAAATGATAACTGAATAATTCAAGATTCACTATTTTAAATGGTCTTTATTTATTCTAAATCTTGAGTGTTTGAAATGTTATACAGAATATACTGAGAGAAAAAAAAATTTTGTTCCTCCATCTGGAATCAGGAGGACCCACATTTTTCAACCCTGGTATTATAATATCCGAACATACCAACTTTCAATATGTATTTTAGTCATATATGGACAGAACTCAGAATTATGTATTTAAGCTGAAAAACTGGGCTAAAATAATAAATAAAATTATGCAATTTTTTTCTAACTGTCCTTATGTTCAAATAAAATCATTATAGTCATTGTCATCTTGAGTATTTTTACTAATATAATATTATTATTCATTTAATCTCAATATGTTTGTTGTGAATGCATGCAACCTATTGCTCATTATAATTTAAAAGCATATGCAAAGACAAAATTAATCTATTACCAAAGAAAAGATATACTACAACATAATACTTTTGCTCTTTTTTTTTTTTTCTTGAGTAGCTTAAAAATGGGCACAGCGGCTAAATGCCATGTTTCTTAACCTGCTGTTGGCCATGTCTCATATAATATTATTGTTCCTGGTGGGCTCTTTAAGCTTAATTAAAATGTGCAGTTTTTGTACAATTTAGAAGATAAATCTGACATGCTATAATTCAAATGTAAGTACTCTCCTGGTGGCCATCAATAACTGGTGAAGAAGAAAGTTCTTCTTTTTTCAAACTGCACCTAGTGAAAGACAGTTATGCAATAAAAACCCATGTTTTACTAAATTCAGCTGCCTCATGATTTTATCCTCAGCATATAAGTAATCATAACTGACATTCTAATATCAGAGTATTAGCTTATATATTATGCTATAGTCTTAGGATGCATTAAGTTTTAATCCAATTTTTTTCTGAACGTTGTGTAATTAATCACATCACTGATTAATAAATCATTAATGAGTGATTTCAAAATAGCATGATTGACTTAATAGGTGGACAACTTTGGACTTCTCAACTTTGCTTATCTGTATAAGGGGATAATAATGAAACCTTTCTCATAGATTGTTGTGAGAATTAAATGATGGATTGATGAAAAAGGACATATTTATTCATTGCTACATATTGGCAACATTGGACTCAATTCACCATGTCTTGCACTAACTAGATAGTGAGTAGAAAAGAATGTAATTTTAGATTGCTTACATCAGATAAAGTTTTCACTGTATTTGCCCACTATCAATCAGTCACAGAACTTGAATCCCAGACTCTGATTACTAGCTTTTGAAGACTGTAATTAGCATAGGTAATACTTTGATGGATGGGTCTACGTTTATTTTACTCTAGATTCATTTATTGTTAAATGCTTGAGGGTATTGGCCTCCCAGGGCTTCATGATCTAGGGTGTCATGTGAGATTTGCTAAGTAGAGTCCTCCTTCTTCAGGGAGGAAGATCAGAGAGGCCCAAGAGGAAAGGCATGATGTTCAGGCTTTTAGTTTCTATAGCAGCAAGGAGCAGAAGTTGAAACAGAAGGCAGGAAGGAAGAGGGAAAAAATAGTGACTGAGTACTGGAGAAGAAAGTTTGACTGGCTATGGATTGCAGCCAAATTTTGTAGATAACTTGCATATTTTTCTTGAAAACCAGTAAAAACAATCACTGAATTTATAGATATGGACCGTGAATATGACTAGGGGAATTTGGTAATTTGACTACCATGCAAAACATAGTCCCATGCCTCTGGTGTCAGAAGGAGGGTATATAACCCCATTTAATCTCCTAATGGGGGACAAGTCACTCCTCAAAGGAGTGATGTTGCAAAAGTAATCAGGAAGGATGCTTGTCAGGAAGGATGCCACTCTGTGATTTATTTTCCCTCTACTAAGTCTATACTATGCATACATAAGCACCCATTCATTTTATCTGTTATCAGTGAAGTAGTGCTATGATCTGAATGTTTGTGTACCTCCAAAATTCATACCTTAAAATCCTAACACTCAAAGGTGATAGTATTAGTAGATGAGGCCTTTGGGCAGTGCTTAAATCTTGAAGATGGAACCCTCATGAATAGGATTAGTGTTTTATAAAAGAAGATCCAGAGAAATCCCTAGACCCTTCCACCATGTGAGGATACAGGGAGAACTCTGTGACCCCGAAGAGACCTCACTGATCATGCTTGCTCCCTGACCTTGGATTTCCACCCTCCAGAACTGTGAGAAATAAATTTGTTTCTGTTAACTACCTAGTCTGGTGTTTTGTTATAGCATCCCAAAAGGACTGAAGCAGATAATTTCTCATTAAAGCCTCCTGAAGATTAATCCCTCCACTGGTAGGCTGAATTTCATCTTCTCTTACCTTTCCAAGAAAGAACAAAGAACTGTATCAAAAGTGCTGAGAACTTTGGGAAAATAGGTGATAAAAAGTGGCTCTGTCTGTGAAATCATGCTTTCCTGGTTTTCATCATGATTCTTAGATTGTTCCTTAAAATCCTTTGTTATTGTTTTTTTTTAATTGTTTCTTTCTTATCCAAGATGTACTTATGAGACTTTCTCTGCATTCAGTTCAGAGTCTCGTAACTGTACGTTATCAACTTAGCAGCTCCGGCAATTCTCCTTATATTGGCACACTGACCTCTCCTTAAGGGTCAAGCCTGTGTATTCTATCACCTACTGAATATTTCTGTACTGATTATTTTCCATGTATCTTAAATTGTGTCAAAATGTGATTAATCTTCAACAAACTCCCTACTCTAAGCTGCTTTTGTTCCCAAGTAATGTAATTGGCAAAAACACACACTCACTTGTTCAAGCTAGGGACCTGAGAGTCATTTTTCAACATTTTTCTCTCTTTCCTAACTAATCCATCACAAATGTCAGTGACTCCACCAGAATCTTTACTCCATCCATTTCTCTCCAACACTACTGCCACTAAGTTCTTACATGCTGCCATCATCTTATATGTGCTCAACTCTGTGTTTTTGAATTGGTCTCCTGGCTTTTACTTTTGCTTCCATCCAATTTGTTCTTCACCTAGTAGCAACAATGAATCTAAAACATAAATTGGAACATGACACTTTTCTGTTTAAAATCTCTAAATGGATTCCTTTTATATTTAGGAGAAGAATGGAATCTAAAATTTTACATAGCTATCAAGATTTTCACAGACTGACACTACCTATTTCCCAGCTTCAATGAATGCCCCCATATACTCCCACTCAATAGTGTTAATCTTTATCTCATCACTCTCAAGGGCATTTTCTGAAGGCCTAATGAAAAATGAGATCCACTGTCATTTCCTCTACCAATACTTGCTACTTTTGTGTGTAATATATTTAGTTTCTACTAGACTGACATTTTCTTAAAGGTAGCACTTGGTTTGGTCCTAAATTGCAGCTTGGCACATAATGGACATTAATAAATATTTATTAAATGCATATTTAAATAAAACTGAAATTTCAAAGGCAAGACTACATAACACTGTTCAACCCCTAATACCATAGTTTTCTTTATCTTGAAAATTTTGATATTTCTCCCTGGTTCTAGTAATCCTCTTGTCTGTGTCTTCTTAGTGAATTCCCCCTCTGATGCTTCATTCTTGAATTACAGGACATTTCAATAACTATATTCACATGATACTTAGTTTCTGAGTTTGAGATTTATCTGTATTTGCTTTAAGCAACACACTCTATATATTGCAACAGACCTTTATCAACTGATTTCTACAGAGATTTGTTACCTCTTATTTATTCTGTAAAATGCTTTCTATGAGTTTACCTACTATTGGCATATCTGTAATCATAATATGTTTTGACCAATGCAGGATACTATGGAAATGAATGAATTTGAAAATCTTCATGGATTGGTGTCTAATCTCAAAATGATTTTCTCCACCATGGAGTAAAATATGGATACAACACAATATCCCTAAATTAAAACAGATTTAGGCTTCAATATGCCTTTGGTCTAAAATTGATATACTAGAGGATATATAAACTGATGAAATCTGGCATAAACCTGGTGTTGAAGGTCCAACAGTTACTTCTCTAGGTAGATTTGTCCTCTGATAAATTTCCAAACATTTACTCTTCATGTTATTTCAACATTTTACCTTTATACCCTAATCTGTTTCTACTACCATGAAAGTAAATGTTTATTGATTTTTTTAAATTCATGCTTACCATTGTCACAATTACAAATTCTAAAGGAATTGTATTTTAAAATTATGTAAATGGTTTTTTATCATAAAATATTTTATAACTGTACAATATAAACAGAATTTTTCACAAATAAGGACCAATGATTATGTATTCTTCAATTCCTAGAACCTGGTTTAGTGCCTGTCATAAAGGAGGTGTTCGATAAATATTGAATATGTGAACAAGCCAATTTCAAACAGTTATACAGAGAAATTTCCTTATTTCTACAATGCTACTTTTAGTTTCAAGTACATTTTTGACCATGAAAATTGTCTTACTTTGCTCTCTTGTTGAGTGTAACCCACTCCTAGTCATCACTCATGTATTGTTTCTCATGTATAATTTCTAAGACATCCATTGTAATATCAAATTGCTCAAGAAAAATAACTTCAGTTTAGTTTTCCCAGAGTAAATGTATTTGGCAAATTATTTCCCTTTTTTTCATTTCAGCTATGTATCCAAAGTGCATCTAGTCCAAACTAGTATTTTGGACTCATTGGTTGAATAAAATCCATGTTTTTTTATACTTTATGTTTATACTGACAAGCTGTCTTTGGAACATGGCATACATTAAAAAATATATTTCCCAAGTTAACAATTTTGTTAAAAAATGTTTAATTTTGCCACTTAGAAAACTTTTGGTGGTGTGAGGGCTATTGAATACCTGACAGCTGTGTTAAAATATGTGGCCTGTATATACATTATAACATTGCTCACCCTACATCATAACTATAAGCTCTGCTGAAAGAAGCACTTCTTTTCACTTCCTGTTCTTCCATCCCCATGGAGAGAACTCAATTAATGTAACATGATTGGCCTTTCTCTTCACTTTATCTCCCTCTGCTTTAGGATAAGTTGAATGACTTATTCAATAGTTGAATTTGAAGAGAATGGGGGAGAAGCTGGCCTCTGTTCCATCCCCTTTTCCCTTGAGAGAAAATGTGTTCATTTATTCCAGAGAGGAGGAAATTACAGAGAAATGAGCCTAAACATGTGTGTCCAATTTCCCTTCATGTCATTGGCTGGCTCCTAGCTTATGTGTCAGGACAAGATTCCAATAAATCCAACAGACCACAGAGCCGGGAGGCTAAAAGAGCTGAGTATCCATTTTCAGAAACTTCTTGGATTGGCGAGAGAGAAGTGAGAGTTCAGACCCAGCCAAGCTTGATGAACTTTAGTAAATACACTGGACTTAAAGTTGACATCTCATAATGGTTATGCACTCACCTAAAGAGTGGTGACTGGACCTTCGGAAAAAAAACTACACAAACTTGAAATGGACCAGTCCTATCATAGCCTGAAGCCAAGCCTCCTCAGAAAAATGTGTTCTGCCAGCACCCCATTTGAGTGCCAGCATTAAAATTAAACCTTTCAGAAGGGTTTATCCCTTCTGCCTTCATTGATCCACAATTTCTGAAGCCAATAGAAATTTACAAAGCTGGTTAAAAATGTGAATAAATAACCAAAAAAAAAACAAGATAAAACAATTGAAACTTGAAACAAGTGAGAGAAAAGTAAAATGATTTGAGGTATTAAGGTGGTAAAATTAACAGAGCATCTGGCGCTTGTGAAGATATAAGGGAGTAGTTGATTTAGAAGCCAGATTGCAGACTTGGAAGAAAAAAGAAACAGCAGTTTTGGTTAGAAAGGAAATAAAATAATTTCAGACACTAAGTTGGAGATATTTGCAAGGCATCAGGGTAAATATGTTTCAGAAACACTATGAGTCTGAAGTTTAGGGATACATTCTACCATGGGGTATAGGTATCCCCTGCTTTTTGAAAGTTAGCTTTATTCCACTTGACTTTTATGAAAGACCTACATTAGTTCCTGTTTTTGTTAACCAAAATAAATCTAAAAAGGATTTATGAAAAAAAGGCAAAAAGCAGAAATAGCATTCAGCATTCATTTTGCAGCAAGCAGTTATAAGCAATGCATCAGGCCACCATAGCTTTGAACTGTTTCTGTGAGCATCTGTGCTTTATTTCTATTTATTTTGTGCATCCTTTAGCAAGAGGTGTCCTAAAGTAAGTGCTTCTTCACTTTATGCTTTTTTGACTTATGCAAGTTTCTTAGGCACACTCTACTTTCAGATGGGCGGGAAACCAGGGCATGAAACCTGTGTATAGCTTTGGAATAATCAACATATAAATAGTAATGAAAATTATGTGACTGGATAAGGATGTCAAGATACAAATTATTGAGAGTGGTGGGGGCTTTGGGGAGGAGACTTGCAATAGTGTGGCAAGGGCAGAGAAGGAAGAATTAGAAAAGGAAACACAGGACATAGTGGCAGAGGAACAAAGAGAAGTAATGCCATCACAAAATTTACATTATTGCACAAACACAGAAAGCTTGATCAGATGTACTCCAGTCCATCCCAGGCCATTAATTATATAACCCTGTAGTAATGCATAATCATGTAGACTTATTTATTCACATCTTCATAGTTTCATTTCTGAATTCAATTCAGAATTTAAAGAGGATGTATTATTTTTAAAACAAGACTTCCTGAAGCTTGGGTAAGAATCTTTTTATCTGTCCTAAATAATACTTGGAAAAAAACTTAACTCATCCAAAGATATTTTCACCTAGCATTTAAAGTCTATTATTTGAAAACAAACTCATAGTGTGAATGACCTACAGGAATCATTTGCTTGAGGTGTGATTTTTTTTCTTGTCACATAATTTTGAAATTTCTTTTCCCATATACTATAGAGCTTTAAAGACATGTCAGGAGCTTTTGTGTATATAAGTCATTTAAGAGGAAGAATTTAAATGTATCCAAGTTTTATTTCTACCACAGTTAACTATTAAGCGACTCATTTGGATATACAAACAAGAATTCCTAAAGTGAGTTGATATTGCACGGTGAACTTTATACTCAGCTTGTTTCTATTTTGCAAATGCTTCATGGAAGTGTTTTCATGACATATTTTCCTCTCAAAATCGAGCTATAATGGTAAAAATGCTAGACTTGGAGTTAAGAAACCTGGAATCAAATTTGCACTGTGTCACTCTGTCACTATCTATATTATCATAGACAAACTAATTTCAGTGGTGAGCTCTCTAAAATGTGTGTAATACAATGATGTATATATTTTATACACCATATCCTTTGGAAAATTAGTATACTTGTTTCAAGAACTATAGTGCATTGAGCATGTTATATTGTTAAAATGTGTTATATTGTTTAAATATGCATAGAGAGGAACACCTTCTCAAGCCATATAATATTAATGGGAGGAAAGCTCATATATTCTGTTGGTTGATAGTTTTAGGCATTTCAAATGGAGAATTCTGTCCATTATTCATAAAATTAATGCAAAATTTAGACTTGCTGCAATTCTAGTGGTGTTTTCATTCCGAACTCTACATGTTGTATCATGATCTACAAAGGCATATATTGTATATTTTATTATTTTGTAAGCTTGACTTTGCCTGTTATTAAATATATATGAATACATATTATTGTTCATAGCTTCAAATAATTTATTTTACAAGTGTACTAGTCTGCTTATGAGGATTTGGGAGTGCCAGAGATCTAAGTGCATCTTGGCCACAAGATGGAACATAGGAAGATGACTATTGCTTTTAGGTATATTATGATTATGAGAAATACATGCTGCTAATTTGTCAGTTCTAATGAACAGCTTTTTGCACATTGTAAGTGTAGCTGACTTACTGAACAATAAATCTCAAGTAAATCTTATGAAAGTAAATTGTCTTTGTTGAACAAGAATGGGCTTTGCTATTTCTTAGGATTTTTGTAAGCATACCTGCTATTCTGATGAAATATAAGTCACTATACACAATTCTTTGGGATATTAGAATCATGGAAAGAGGTAAAGTGTATGGAAAAGAATATCTCAATTATTAAAGATACAGTAATAGGTTTTGTTCTTTGCCAAGTTTATTCCTGTTTTTAGTCATAATGATATATTCTTGGTTACCATCCTAAATGTCAATAATCATTGTATTTGCTTAAAATATTAACTTGAGAATTGAACTAGATTTCCACTTTTCTAAGAGTGAAGATTTATGTCAGTGTCAACATATTTTAAAATGTTCTCTGTATTTGTTTTTGTTTAGCTCTTTTCTGTGGAAATCCTATTTTCTTAGCATGAAAGTTGTTTTATACATTAAGAAAGCATGTGATCCAGAATAAAAATTGCCTTATGAAAAATTGGAAAATTTCACACCAAGCACATCAGTACTCATCAGGAGAATGAAAATATGGAGGAGTTTTTCACTATACAATTGATAGTCCTTGAATCTGGTTGCAATGAATCAAGTTTGGCTATTCGAATATATCATATCAATTCTAATCCATAGTGGTAAAACACTGAAGTGAATGATATAGAAATTCTGTGAAACAAAGTTTTGTAATAAGTGTAGTATTTATCAATCTCTTCTTGTCAATATCTTAAAGGATACCAAAAAATCATACAAAAATATCAGGTGATATTTGCAAATATCTAAGAAATTCATTCAACCTAATGATTATATTTATCAATCTATGTCTTGGAAACATATCAAAGAACTGAAACCAATACTTTTGATAGATGTTGACAAAAGATGTACAGTTGATCAGGGAGCACTTTGTGGAGGGAGTATAAAATAGAAGTTTCACAATCAACCTAGAGAAGAATGGGCTCATTCACAACTGGGAAATTATTCAACTTGGCAGATTTTCATAGAAAAAACAGATGAAAACTCTTAATAAGTTTGTTGGGTAGGCAGTTCAATATCTATCAATCTATAGAAAAGAGTTACAAATATCAAACTGTAATAAAAGCAAACAAGTAAATAACAAAGGACGAAACACTTCCCACTTATGAGACCAGCATTACCTTAATATTAAAATCTAATATTATTAAAAGTAAAAGAAACCTCCTACATTGTTGGTGGGAATGTAAATTGGTGCAGTCTGTATGGAGAACAGCATGGAGGTTCCTTAAAAAACTAAAAATAGAGCTACCGTATGATCCTACAATCCCACTCCTGGGCATATATCTGGAGAAAACTCTAATTCGCAAAGATACGTGTACCCCAATGTTCACAGCAGCACTATTTACGATAGTCAATACATAGAAATATTCTGAATGTCCATCAACAGATGAATTGATAAAGAAGATGTGAGATCTATCTATCTATCTATAGATAGATAAATAGATACAATGGAATATTACTCAGCCATAAAAAGAATGAAATAATGCCATTTGCAGCAACATGGATGGACCTAGAGATGATCATACTAAGTGAAGTAAGTCAGACAGAGAAAAACAAATAGCATATAATATCACCTACATGTGGAATTAAAAATAATGATACAAATGAACATAATTTCAACGCAGAAATAGACTCACAGACATAGAAAACAAACTTATGGTTACCAAAGGGTATAGCAGGGGGTAGGGGGAGTGATAAATTAGAAGTTTGAGATTAATATATACACATATATTAAACGATAAACATATAAAAAAGATAAACAACAAGGACCTACTGCAAAGCACAGGGTATTATACTCAGTATCTTGAATAACCTATAATGGAAAATAATTTGAGAAAGAATATATATATATACATATATATATGACTGAATCACATTGCTGTACACCTGAAACTAACACAACCTTGTAAATTAACCATACTTCAATTTTTAAAGTGGTAAAAAAAAAAAACAACACTTTTTATACCTCAAAACAAAAGGTAATGGAAAGCTGCAGACCAGTAGCTCTCATGAATATATAGACCAAAACTCTTTAACAAAATACTAGCAAGTTAACTGCAGACATATATAAAAGGGCACTACTTCATAACCATGTGCAATGTATCTGAGGAATCTGAAGTTGGTTCAATGTTCAAAAACCAATTAATGTAATTCACCATGTTTACAGACTAAGGGGATATCAATATGATTATCTCAACAGAAGCAGAAAAATACATTCAACAAAAGTTAACTCTTCCAGATTTTTTTTAAAAAACTGTTAAACTAGGAATAGAAGGGAACTTCTTTGAACTGACAAAGTGAGTCTTGGCATCTGATATTATTTTTTGTGATTAAAGAAATACCGTCTTCCTAAAATCAGGAACTTTTCAAGAATGTACATGCTCAACACTTCTGTTCAACTTTTACTGAACAGGTGTAATATGGCAGCGTAATAGGGCAAAGACATAATTTATATGACACTATTACCCTAGACATTGTAATATGACAAAAATACAATATATAGCATAGAGAATGAAAAGGAGGAAAATACATGAATTGTCTATAGGAAAACCAAAAGAACTAATCAAATGTCACTAGAATGAATATGTGAGTTTAGCTATGTTGCAGAATAAAAGGTCATTATACTAAAATCAAATGTATTGTTACATGCTAGCAATGGGTAATTAGAAACAAGTTAAAATAGAATACCATTTACAGTAGTATCAAAAACATAAAATCTTAAAGATAAATCTAATGAAATATGTGCAATATGTGCTAAAATTATGATATTTATAAGAGAAATTAAAAACACTCTAAATAAATGGAGAGAGATTTTGTTCAAGAATTGGAAGAGAGTATTGTTAAGATATCAAATCTCTTCAAATGGATCTGTACATATAATAACAATAAAAATCTCAGCAACTTTTTTATAGATTCAAGCTGATTCAAAAATTTATAAAGAGAAACAAAAGATCTAGACAGCCAAAACAATTTTGGAAAAGAAGAACACATTGGGAGAATTAACACTACTGATCTCAAGGTGCAATATAAAGTTAAATCAATCTAGTGGGGCATCGGTACAAGAATTAACATATAGATCAATGGAACTGAAATGGAGAGTTGATAAGTAGAACCACCCCTTGTGTACATTGTGGTGCAATCCATACAATTACATATTCATACAATGAAATATTATTCAGCCATATAAAGGTACTGAAATATTGATTTATGTAATAGCATTGACTATTAATGAGATTATGCTAAATTGATAAAAAGCCAGGCAGAAAGGGTCCATACTGTGTGTTTCCATTTATATATGATTGATTAATTCCCAACTAAGTTGTGAAGGTAGTTCAATGGAAAAATAATAGTGCTTTCAACAAATGGTGCTGGAACAATTAGGTGTTTTATACAAAACAATGAAAAACACCTCAACACATACCTGGCACCATATGCAAACATACAAAGTAACTTGAAAGTCACCCTAAATGTAAAAATCTACAAATATAAATCTCCTTGGAGAAAACAGGAGAAAAATCTTTGTGATTCTGGGTTAGGCAAACATTTTCAGTATAAGAAACCATGTGTCCGAAATGTGTCCGAAAAGAAAAAAAATGATAATTTGGATTTCATCATCATAATAAAATATATGTTATGCAAAAGATGTTCTAAAGAAAGTTAACAAACAAGCCACAGACTGGGAAAAGATATTTGCAAAGCATATATCTGATAAAGTTCTTGCAGCCAGAATAGATAAAGAATCTTGAAACTCAATAATAAAAAGACAAGAAGCCATAATAAAGTGGAAAAATATTTGCACATACACTTCATCCAAGAATAAATACAAAAGGCAAATATGCACATTAAAAATATTTAGCATTGTTATTAAGATAATGCACATCAAAACCACAATGGATACCATCACAGACCTACTAGGATGGCTTAAATTAAAACAGCAAACCCAAACAAGCAACTGGAACTGGTATTTACTGCTGGTTGGAATGTAAAATGGCAGAGCTACTTTGGAAGACAATCTTGCAGTTTCTTATAAGGTTAAATGTTCACTTGTACACTTGCAAATTCACCTGTCCCACTCCAGGTATTTACTGAAGCGAAATGAAAACATGTACCCACATGAATACCTGTTCCTGAATATTTATAGAAGTTTTGTTTATAATAACTCAAAACTGCAAACAACTCAGATGTCTGTCAAGCAGTAAACAGATAAACTGTGGCATATGCATACAGTGGAATACTATTCAGCAATGAAAGTATTGAATTACTGATTCACGCAACAATATAGATGAATATCAATAGCATTATGCTATGTGATTGAAGCCCGAGAGAAAAGGACATACTGCTTAATGCAAAACTAACGGAAGGGAAACCAGATCAGTGGTTAACAAGGGCTAAGAGTGGGGAAAAGAAATTCACTACAAAGTAGCAGAAAGAATCTTTTTAATGTGATGGGACTGTTTTATCTTGATTGTATTATGGGTTCTTAACTGTATACATTTGTCAAAACTTAGTTGTACATCTAAATATGATGCATTTTAAGTTATGTAAATTATTCCTTAATAACATCTGATTTAGGAAAAAATAATTATTTAAAAAAATGATTACAAAAAAGAAAATTGAGCAACTCTATATATTAATTGGAACAAACTTTGTAAGACATGGTATAATTAGTATTTTTACTACTACATGGTCCATTCATAGCTTCATCTGTTATAGAGTTCTTGTTTTTAGCCTTCCTTTTATAACCTTTTATATGCTCCTAGGCTACAGTTGTGTCTCCCAACTTGAGTTTAGGAAGGATGACATTTAGGGAACCTTCATATTCGTCTTTCTTGGATTCTGCTTTTTCCTAAGAACTATAATGCTTGTTTGTGATCACCAACACATAGACTGTGAATGAAGAACTGAGGAGAGACCTCTTGCTGCACCTGTTGGTTATTTGATTCCTGTTCCAGTTGATTATTAGTGCCCTCTGCTGGCTCTTAGCTGTAATTCCCTTTTTTTTTTTTTTTTTTGCCTTTTAGTGGTGAAGAAATATGAAAATGAGTATACAATTCTCCCCCAAATGACACCAATCTTTCTGTGATTTTACTGTGGGAGAGAACTAGCAGACAATGTTACTTTACCACCTTTTCAAGAAAAGAACTGTGTGAGCACTGGAATGGAAAAAACACAGTTGAAATTGGGTTATTCATGACTGTAAGAAAGTCAGCTCTTAATATAACAAAATAGTTGAAGCATTGTGTATTGATGTGACAAAGTATATATTCTCTAATAAATTTACTCACCTATCTTAAATATTTAATATTCCTCATATTCCTTTCTGGCACAACAGAATATTTCAGAAGAATTTAGTTGAAGTGAATAGGATCAAAACAAGAAAATCAAATATATTGTAAAGATAGTGTTAATATAGTTTTGTGACTGGTCTTATAAATACATAAAGTCTAGAGTCCTTTATTATACATAAAGTTTAGAGCCCTTTATTATATGAGCTATTAATTAATTAATTGAAATACCTGCCAAAAACCAATTTAATTTCCCTTAGGTTGGGTCTCTTAGCCAATCAAATGTTCTCATTCCCTAGACTACTGTCCGGTTTGAAAACATACTTCTGTACTGTCACAACCACATCTTTTTAGTTGCTTTAAGTCAGAATATAAAACACCATTCTCAAGAGCTTAATAAATTCCAACACACTTTTTTTAAGGATTTCAGATATTACAATGACCTTTGCTGAAATAACTTTACCTTTATCCTCTACGGTGTATCTAAATGAGTTCATACCAACTTTATTATACAAATAAAAGTCTTCTCTGTCTCAATCTTTTAAAGTTGAAATTATATCCTAAATAACCTTAATTTTCTTTCTCATTATTATTAATAGAAAAAGGCAGCACATTGAAATGCATTCTTCTTTTACAAGTGAAACATTTTGAGATTTAATTTTTCAAGACAGCATCATTTGGAAACCGGCTTCTTTATACACCTAGTTGTGAATGTTATTCCTTCTTTTCCAATTTGCAACATAGCAAAGTGTCTTCACATTCCTATGATTGGAATCACATAACATTTTGATTTCAGGATTACAGGTAGGTCTACATATGTCCTATAGATTGTAGACCATGATTAAATTAGTTCTGCAAGCTTAAATGATCCCACAGATTAAAAGGTGACTAACTTTTAGAATGAGAGAAATAGACAATGAGGAAACAAAAGTAAGAATTTAAAAAATCTTTATAATAATATTAGCAATTTTTACTTTTTGAAGTTCCAATAAATTCTCTGGTAACATATGATGCTCTCCAGCCTCATGGTTAAAACTTCATTATCAGTGGTCTTAGACATTAAGGGAAATTATAAAATAAATGTATTTCTAACTAAATTTATTTTTAATACAGTAATTTAAATATACCAGTAAACAGTGCATTCATGATTCCTGAGGTAGAGCTATAAAGTTAGTTTAATGTTATATTTTGGTGTTTCCCAAAGATAAGCTTCTGTTTGGACTGGCAAAGTGCAAGACATTTAGGTCAGAGGAAACTAACCTCCTCCTTGCCAGCAGATTCCAAGTTCAAGATTCTAAACATGTCTCACAGTCCAGCTCTTGACTCAGCCTTCAGAAGTAAAGGGATGTCCCTTAGATTTAACACATTGAACCACCCTTACAGGATTAAATTGGAGTCAACAAATAGACTCTAAAATGTTTCCTAAATTTCTTTAACAAAAAAAGTCCTTTTATTTCAGGCTATCATTTATTTGTTCAAGTAAGAAAACAGAGGAGAAATCCTATGACCTTGGGTGGTGTCAATACAATTGAGATTCAGTATCCTCATTTTAAATATGGATATTATAAAATGCTATATTTATAACACACAAATCAAAATTAGACTGAGTTACTTGTGCATGGGCTGAGAAGTGTTGTATGAATTTGAAGTCAGGTTTTTACCTTTTAATCATTGTATGAATTTGTGAAAATTACTGAATTTCTGTGTTTCAACTTTTTATGTAGTGATTTTAAGGTTATATCTTATAATAATAAAGCCATAAGAAAAGTTCTACTATATAAGTTTATAGAATTTTAGAGATTATGTCTGAATCATTTATATAATTATAATGTCTCATACTGTTTCTTTCACATAATAAAGTTAATAAAATTTCAAATTAAAACTTAAAATGATATCTTCAATAAATGTTTTCTAAAATTTAAAATAATTCAGTGTAATTCTATGAGTCTTCCTTTGGAGGAATACAATTAAATTTTGTTAATAATTCGAAAGAAATCAATGGTGTACGATCAATTGACCAAACTGCATGCAGCTTATTATTAAAATCCTTCTATTCTTACAGGTTGGACTGAAGTTTAGAATAATATTGTGAGACACATGCACATATAAATATATTTATACATGTGTGCATATAAAATATATGTATTAAATATAATTATTTACTTAATCCTCACAAAAATTCCTCAAGTCAATTCTGTTTTGCTGATGAAGCCACTCTGATCCCTTCAAATGTTAAATAATTTCCCCGATGTTTCACAGCTGGTTAGTGAAAGAACCAGAATTTAAAATCAGCTCACTCTAAAATATCTGCTGTAGAATATTTTTAATATTGTACTACTCTGCCTCCTGGCAAATTTACACAAATGTGGACTTTGATTAAAGAAACTGGCATAGATTTTGACTAAATTAAGTTCTGAAAGGATGGAAAAGAGAAATCTTATTCAAAGAGATCAAATTTATAATAGGTATATTTAATAGGTTGGTAATGGTATCAGAATGTAAACTCAAACTCCATGTTCTGTCTTCTCAATCTATCTTCATGCTTTATTTACCTCAACTAAAAAATAGAGACATTACTAGTACTTTCTCATAAGGTGATGCTAAAATCTGAAATCTGTAACAGATAATGCATGTATATATATGCATGTATACATATACATTTATGTGTGTGTATATATATATATAAAACTATGTCTGCCCCATGATAAATATTCAATAAATGTTGATACTGAATTGTGTTTATAATTTTTATGATAGCCTGATTTATACATTGACTTTGCTATTAAAATAGCTTTTTAAATCCAGAAAATATTCTGAAAGGCGTCATTTTTATGTTGACATTCAGTTTACTATTGATTTGAAGTGGTATAATAACCTAAAATGGAAGACGTTTCTGCAATGGGTGTTTTGCAAAGGACAAGACAGACACCTTTTAGCCAGCAAACCATGTGGCATTTAACAGCATCAGCAACAACAAATAGAGCTATTTAAAGGAAAGTAGCTGCATTTAAGAGTCCCCAAAGAGGCTCTGAAATGCCCAGGAGAGTCCAGAGAATCATGCTTTTGTGAGGCATACTGGAATAGAAAGAACAAGGGTAATTTTGTTTGAATACTTTTAAAGCACTCTACAAGCAAAGTGGTGGGAAAATGAGACCCAGGTGAAAACAGTCATGGAATTGTCAAGCAGATCTAAGAGTTACTGAGGTGGTGGAGATAGTTGGAAATGTAGAGCAGGACCAAATTTTAGGGCTTTGGTGGAATATTGGTATTTGTGAAAGCAGGAGCTGACACAAAAGTAGTTGAATGGAACCAGAGTCTGAAGTGACTCAGTTCTCACTCAAGGGAGGAGTAATACCTACTACAGTGGCATCAGGTTGAAGGGCCTCATATTCACTTTGATCAGGAAGTGATATTTCTCTGAGTCAGAATTGGGAAGGAGTAAGGATGGGTGGCAAGACAGTGGCTTAGAAAAGGAAATCAACATCAACTATAAACCATGTGTAAAAAATATAAATTGGAAAAGGAGTCCTACCATCACTAATCAGGAATAAGAAATTAAGTATAATCATGTACAATTTGTGGAATGACCTCAGACAGGTCATCCAGAACCAGGGCTATGAATGGTAAATTTCCAGTTTAAGTGTATTAGGGTGACCAGATATCCCAGTCTGCCTAGAACTTTGATGGTTTTAGCACTGAAAACCACACATCAAGGAAAACCAGGAAGGCTGGTCACTCTAACATTGGTGACTAAAAGCCAATGCGGAAAAAATATACAGTAGCATAAAGGAGAAGGTACGACTTGGCCAAAACCAGAGAACATCTAGCACAGTGGTGGCAGCGACATAAATTTTTCTTCTACAGAAGTAGATATGGCAGAACATTCTCTCATTCACAGGCCTGGTGGTTAATGCTGGCTGTTAGCTGGAATTAGACCACATCTTTTAGTAGGAGGAGGGTAAAAAAGATTTTGTATACATATTTTCACAGTCACAGGACTCTTTTGGTTTGGGTTTCTTTTGCTCAGTACATTTCAGAGATTCATCAGTGCTTTTCTGTGTATGAGTAGTTTGCTCTTTTTTACTGCTGGGTAGTATTCTATTGTGTAGATATGTCACAATCTGTTTATCCATTCACTTGATGAACATCTTAACTGTTTCCAGTTTGAGGTGTTCATGAATAGCACTGCTGTAAACACTTATGCAAAGGCATTGTGTGACATGTTTTATTTCTCTTAGGTAAATATAGTAATGTATATAGTAAATGTCTCTTGGATCATATAATAAATTTTAATCTTATAAGGAACTGCCGAATTATTTTCCTAAATAGTTATACCATTTTGCATTCCTATCAGTTTCAGATGTCTCACATCCTCACCAGTACTTGGTATTGCAAATGTGTAACAGTATCTCATTGCAGTTTTAATTTCATTTCCCTACAAACATATGCTGTTGATCATCTTTTCATGCACTTATCAGCCATCTTCTTTTGTCAAGTGTCTGTTTAAATATTTTGCCCATTTTTTAATGAATGATTTACCTTGTTATTGAGATTTAAGAAGTCTACGTATTTGGGATGAAAACTGTCAAATATAAACACTGAAAAATGTTTTCTCCCAATCTATGGATTGCTTATTCCTTTTTATTAGTGTCTTTGAATATCAGAAGTTTTTAAAAATTGATACATAATTCATCATTTAAGAAAAATCTGATGTTTAGCGCTGGTCTGAGAAATTTTTATTTAAACCAGTATGGCGATTGCTTCCTCTTTCCTTTTTCTGAGCTTTTCCTTTAGGTCTACCATCTTTTCTTCTGGGGTCCCCTGGGCTGACTGCATTATTCATCCCAAGGTCTTCTTTCCATTTAGGACCCCCCTCTCCACAAGAATTCCTATTTTCAGGTTCTGATAACCTCAACCTTCCATTTCCACTTTTGGCATGAGTATAACTGTGGCCCTTTTTCTCTGCTTACTAGAACTCATATTGCACTCTCTTGCTTGGTTTTACTATAACTAGCCCATATAGGGATAATCCTTTCAGTATACTCTCCTCAACTTACCCATTTTGTGTGTATTAATTATTTTCTGCTGTGATATGGATACAGAGAGGGGCAACAATGTTATTGTATGGGAATGCCAACCCATCTCAATTCACTGCAGGTTAAGTAAAGTTTACTGAGAAATAGAGACATTTGGGTTCCCAAGGATGGTCTTGGACTCAAAAGGGGACAAATGAAACTGTCTAAAAGAGAAGAACCTGGTAAATGTGAATCCCAGGAGACTTGACTTCCCAATGGCATGCATGATATAGAGATCATTGATCTTAGATTTACAGACTTAATCTATGACATTTTTGCTTAAAATTATTTTACAACTGCAACCGCAATATATCAAATTGTATCATCTCTTCTGGAACAGCACTGGGGATTAGAAGTACTAAGATAAGGAGGTTAAGCTTGTTTAGAATGTTGATAATGGTTTATTAAATCACATCTATTTTCTTCTGCACCCTTACGTTATTTCTAAAGATACAGATAAGGCTAATGGTAACTTCAGTAGTAGCAGTGCCCTTGCATTTTCCTTGCTCTAATAATAACTCTTATTTCTATTTAAATAGGCAAAATTATACTCCTATACCAGTACCATATTACTTCATCTTATTGGTTCAGGTCTCATTTTATTTTCCAACTAATCAGCATTCTAAAAAACAAAGCAAACTAGGAGCTCAGTATCTGTGGTTAGCTTATCAAATATGTTTTTTATGCATTATTTGCTATTTCTTACTCATATCTTTTACCAATGAATAAAAACTCCTCTTAATTCTTTTTTCCCACCAAACAATTTGAAATAGCTTTTCCCAAACTTTGTATTGTAGAAAAAATTCACAAATTTCATAATTGACTATTTTCATTACATAAGGAAAAATGAGGAGACCATGAACACTGAACACTTTAATACAAATTATAGATGACAAATTGGTTGATAAACATTAGGACATACTAAATTCTTAGAGTGTATGATACAAATAAAATAAACAACATCTTAAAGCAATGACTATGGCATCTCTGGCCATCTGAGAAGGGTCTATAATCTACTCCAAAATGGTAGATAAGAACAATGCTAGGGAGATGAAACGATCAACAGCTACCAAAATGCAGTAAGTTGAGGGGTGCTAATAAGAACAACCTCACATCCTAAAGGTTCTTCATAGAAATCGATATTCCCACTATTAGAGTTTCTCCTTTGGTTCAACACATTATTTATAAAGGACATCAATACATGTAAACTGGAACAATTTATGTAATTGTGCATTAGTATTAGTAGACTAGAAACTGGAAGTGAGAGTTGTGGTTGAGAATCATCAAAACAACAAGACAAGAAAAAGAAAAAGAAAGCTTAAAGGGGCTATCCCAAAAAAATACAGCCAAACAGTGTCAAATTTAGTATTATTTAGTGCTGGTTTTATTAGTGCTAACGAATTCAAGGACTGTACCATTCGTTTCAATCGAAGGTCATTTTATGTAGGAAGAATGTAATGCCTTATAGTTATACCCATCTGGTCATTTCATCCACATTACTTTTAAAAATGCATTTGTCCCCCATGCTCCTTTGTTTTCTGGTGTTGATCTCCATCATCATACAGAAAAAAAAAAAGTCTATGAAATATTGTCTCAAGAATTTCAGAGTATAGTGTGACAAAAATACTCTTTATTTATAGAAAATTTAATAATTTATTTTTGCAGAGGTTTTTAGATGAATTATAATAAATGAGGTTCTTAGGATAAAGACTGTCTTAATAAGGCATGTATTTCAATGCTTTTGTTATTGAGCTACCACCAGCCATATGTCATCATTCAATTAAAGGCTGTGGTTTAAGTGTTATGGACAGGAAGAATCTAGTTGAGATCTTTGAAAAACAATTCACTATTTTGTTTATTTGAAGAGCTTTTATTCAGTTTTCTAGTCCACCGCTCTTTCCATTTCCTCATGAGGAATACTAAGTGTGTGAAAGAAATAAGTAGAAATATCATTGTTAATTATTTAACTGAGGATTATAATGGAAAGTCACATCCTTTATACATGCTCCACTAAGAGTTGTCTTATTGAAAACAAGATGAGGCAGCTAATAATAATAACAATGAAAACAATTATAATAACAATAGTTAGTATTTTAAAATATTTAATATGCCAACAAATTTTCACATATTATTTCCTTTAATCCTCACAACAATCCCCTGAGGCATGACTTGAAAATTAATTAGGTTACCCAGGAAACATAATTCAAACTCTGGTTGTCTTACTTGAGTGATTTTCATTTGCTAGGCTGTACTTCGTGTACAGAAGCAGTTGTCCATTTCCTCAAAGAGCAAATCTTACATATTACCTCTGAACTAACTGACATTTCTTCATCTAATTGTCCTTCAGGTTTTGGATTTTTATTTTTTGTCTTCATCCTGTTAGTTAACAACTCGCTATGTCTCAAAGTTTCATTTAGTACCCATTCTATGTGCTCAGAATTCTGACTCCTAGATAATCCTTATAGCTGCAAATCTTTCACTGATACCCTGTACTCTATATGAAACAGCCTAAACACCTTTACAGTTGAAAATTCAGCTCAATGGGTTCATCTGAAGGAGCTTCTGCTCCAACAGATCCATAACTATCCTTGTGCCAACCAGCAAGCTGCGTGTCAACAGTCCACTGGACAGTATGATACAGTTTCCATGCTTAAAGCTTCAAAACTAGATTTTATTTCTACTTTTCTCATCATAACACAAGCTCATGTTATGTATTATACTTAGATAAATAGAAAGGCTGATAAATATACATATATACACATAACTGCCTCAAATATAGATATTTTTCAAGAGATGCATTATTTAAAAAGTAACCAACATATAGCTCAACTTAAAAATAAACATTGTTGTCAATGAGTGATATTTGTCACACTAAAACTACTAAATGACTTCTTTTAAATGATGATAAATAAATTTCCAGAATCCTTCTGAGTAATGTGCAAAAGAAAACACAGAGGCTTAGTCAGTTACTGTTAAAACGTAGTAGGCAACCTGGTATTCATAAACCCTTAATAAATGCTAGTTCTCCTCTATATAAACTTTTACATACATTCTGTTTCCATCTGATTATTGACATATCAATTCCATTGGTAAAATAAATGATAATATATAAATTTTATTAGCAATATTGATTACATATTTTTATGGGTGTTCTGGTTCAATGAATATTAAGTATTCCAGCTGGGTTATGGATCCCAAAGGAGAGACCAAATCTGGATGAATTATTTAAGTTTCACAAAATGGCAATAATCTAAAAAGCAGATCTAATCCAGTTGCTACTTATTGTTAGTCTTTTCCAAAATTCGCTTATGTAAAATGATTTATAATAATTTCTAATGGCCATTTTAACATTATAAATTTGTAGCTTTGTCACCCAGGCAATTTATGGAATTGGGCAAATCTCTTCATATTTTATTCTTAGATAGCTTCAGACATAAATGATTACTAGTTACAGCTCTTTTGGCTGCAAATAACAAACATCCCCTGGCTTTATCAGTCAGTGTTCATAGACATCCTCCTCAAGTACTATCATTAACTTTTTCAGGTCTATAAGTTACTGAATCTTTATGTTCCATCATTAAAGACAAGTTCTCAAGAGGTTGTCCTGCCTTTCTTGAGTCAAGGATCTCTGGCCCTAGATCAATCAGTTATGCCCACTTGGACAGGAAGTTTGCACAGGTTGGCCTCTGGGAAAATCTTATGAGCAGGAAGCTAATTCAATTTGTATGTATGGCAGACTAAGTGATATTTAAGGTAATTTTCAGGTCTGATAAAATATTCTGTTCACCAAAATAGGTTAAAAGGATAGTTGCCTACAGACATTTCTAACTTATATAACTTGATAAACGACGCTATACCGTTAATCTCTTGGCCTCTTACCTCTTTAACCTCGACTTTAGATTCGTCCCAATTTAGTCAGTTACAGGGGAACAACACATGAGAGCCAGCACTCATCTGAATCTGTTCCATGTCCAACATTTAAAATCAGTATATTATCTCCATTTCCAAAATACTTTCAAAGAAGTACTCCTGCTTCTTAACCCTTTTTCTACTGGTCTATCATTTATTTTGTTGTCATTTGATTACTTATCCACTCATTTCAATAAAGCACACTCAATACTATTAAAAATGCCTCTCTTCCTTTCATATAAAAGAAGGAAAAATTCCTTCTACTTATTAAAGCTCATTCTTTTACTCTGCTAATCTCTGTTCCCATCTCCTCTAGGACCTTGTTATTTCATTTGTTCACATTCCTTTTAATTTACATCTTTAGTCTCTTCATGAACTGTAACTTCTTTCATACATTTAGCCATCTGTTTTACAACTCTTGGGATATAAACAAAAGAGATAGTCCCTTCCCCCTTCTGATAGTACTCACATTCTTGCTGAAAATACAGTTACATAATGTTCAAATTTATCAACAGGACCTAAGTAAATAAAGACCTTATCTCCCTAGTCAATTTCACAAGAGTATGGGTGATTATTTTTCTTGCTTCCTATGGAAAACACTTTTTTTGAATTTTCCAATGTTTTCATAATGACTATGCATAAGTCAAATGATGAAACATTATTCTAATATTAATTAAAAATATTTTCAACCCTTCAAGATCCCTTGCAAGAAGTTTCTTTAAGCTTACAAATTGATAGCAATTTCTCTTCTTCTAACTCTTTAAAAGTTGATAGTATTTTGTTTAAAGTGCTCTTATGACATATATATGAGATCATAATATAATTTTGTAGCTGTTTTCTGAATGGTCAATCACTTGATAAGATGATACAAGATGATAAGAGTAATTTTTATTATGGTAGTTTCTAAGTTTTCTTCAGTGTCCAACTTATCCCACACTATCACACTATATATATTTTGCTACACTAGCTATTTTTCCCTAAAATACTGTTTTCAATCTATTATTTTCCCCTCAGTAGTTTCTTACTGTGTAGGTCAAAGTTAAAATTCTTCAAGCTTGCATTCAAAACTTTTTCTGATCTCACTTAACGCTGCCCATCATTCCAAGCATATTTCCCATTATTCTCTCAACATAGATTTTCTAATACAATGTAATGAGTTTTGCTTATAATATTATTTGTATATTATTCTTTTAACCACTTGTACAATATTTTATATGTTGTGGTCCTCAAACGCATCTCTTTTTTTTCCAGTCATTCTTTACACATCCATGTTTGTATTAGGTCCATTCTGTCTTTCAACAAGCACACTTTGTTTCACACCTAGGTTTGCTCTATTTCAAATATTCATAAATTAGTATAATTACTTATACTAATATAATTATTATATTACTGTGACATATCTCACAGTCTACTAGGTAAGCCATAAACCAGTAAGTGCTGTATAAACAAATAATTGCAATACAATTGACACTGCAAAAATAGATAAAGCCATGTAAACAAATAATGAAAATACAATTGATATTACATACATGAAAAGCATTGGAAACTCATAGGAAAGAAATGTTAAATCTCCATGGGAATGTTGAAAAGGCAGGGAGAATTTTTTGAAACTGAAGAGTCTTAGGCAACCTGAGGTATTCTAACGTAATAGTTCTAGAGTGGGGACATAAAATTCTTGCAACACACCTAAAAAAAGATTCCTCTTTTATTAAATAGGCAATAGATAGTGGCATGCCTTGGACACAACATTCACTGTCTTGAGTTCATCCTGTACCGGGGAACATATGAAGTGTTCCGTGTAAAGCATAGATGAGATCTGTTTTAGCAATGTAGAATGATACTTTTGCTAGGAATAGGATGATAAATTGGGAGTGGGTTGTAGTAAAAAAGGGACTAAAGAAGACTGGTTTTGACATCAATTTGATAACTATTCAGAGAAATTTACAAAGTTCTTAAAACCTGAAAAATGTGCTTGAAATCCTGATGTTCACTCTAATATTCTACATTCAGAATGTCACTCTGTATCTTGCAGGGGATCAGAGCATTATGTTTTAGGATGGCTTCCAAGAAGGATAAAGCCTAATGACTAACTGGCAAAACTCCAATAGATTTTAGATAAAATTTTCTAATTAAATCTCTAGTACAAGCATAATTTATTGCAGATTTTCCCTATATTCCCTACAGATTTCTTCTGTCCTTGGAAATATTGTCTGGATTGTAAATTGATTCAATAATTTTCAAGTCAAACCATAACAATCTATCCATTGTTATAGATACTCGAAGTTTTCCACTTTTTAATCCTCTATTGAAATTATACTTGTAATCTATTAGCCAAATATTGGTTTCACTCTTCTCTCTCTCTTAAAATATATAATCTATATGTGGCAAAATGATATCTGGATATATTTTGGAAATGTTAGCAACACTAGTATATTCAAAGAAAGCACTTAACCCTACTTTTACACTACTGTCTCTACTATAGCAGTCAAATGGCTACCATTCCATGGTGAGGAAAGAATCACAGGAATATTATTTTTAATTTCTCCATAATATTAAAAACATATAATGCCTTATAGTTCTTTATTTAAGGAGATGGTTAAATAATTTTGTGATAAGAATAATAGCTTGGTCATATGGATAATGCTAACTAGTATCATGCTTTAAAGCATCAAAAATTTTATATTATGTTATATTGCCATTATATTATTTTACTGGATTTGCACATCAATCTTGCCAATAATTTTTAATCCATTTTTTTAAATTAAAGTTGTGTACACAGAGATTCAGGGTCACAAACTTAGATGTATATGACTAGTGACAGGTGAAGAAACTCAGCTCATTGTCCAGCTGTTAAAGGTAAACGTGACGATAACTGGCCTCATTTCCTTGCATCTATATGCAGCAATGGGGTCATCTCAGGGAGAAGATCCATAGAGAATAAGGTCCCTTTTCCCTACCTATGCAGGAGGCCCATTATCTACGTATGTCTTGGAAAATAAGGCATCATGTAAATTAATGCAGCCATGCAGTCGTTTATTCCTGAGTTTCAGAGTTTGCATTTCTTAACACTGTTCATTGATATGCCCAGTAAGGCAGAAAAATCTGCCTTCTACCCTCCTAGGTTCTGTGCTGGGCCCAAGAATTAAACTGACATAAGACAGATTAACAGAAGGAAAGCATACAAATTTTGTTTAACATTTTTATATGCACAAAGGAGCCTTCTAAAGGAAAATGAAGACTTGAAGAAGCTATTAGGCTCAAGAGCTCAAAGTGATAAATTGTGGGGATGTGACAATACCTAGGGGCTTGCACTAGGGGCAGTAAATTTTGAGACAGGGACTAGGAAATATATGGTGGAATCTAATGGAAGATAAGGATTATTTTAGTACAAATCCATTTCAGCATCCACTCCCAGTCTTGTGATAAGAACGTTTCTTCTCTTTCTGCTAAAGGTAAGCCACCTTTTTCATGGGAAATTTTATGACATATTATTAGGAAGAAAAGGGAGGCCAGAAAGCACCTTTCTGTATCTGCTATTTTTCAAGTGCCTTTAGCTGAAAATAACAAATATGCCAAAGTGGCATATTTTGGAGTGGCATGTTCTGAACTCTTTCCCACAATTTTGTACATCAAATTTGCTTAATTATTTTTTTAACTCTTTTTCTATACTCTCTGTTCAAAATGGAAATAAAATCAGGTTACATACATAATCTTAACAAGGTTCTATTCTTTCATTTCACTATTTTATTGCCTGTGTGATATACATTCCTAAACAGATATCACCTTCACATTTTTCCTTATATATATATAATTATACTCCAAAATATTTTTTCCATAAAAGATTGTGTAACATTTTCACAACAAGTTCACAATTTCAAATACTTACAGACTTCTTGAAGTTTCGTTTGGTAGAAAATAGCTATTATAATTGTTGTGATTATGTAAAGATGAGGTTTGAGAGACAAACAGAGGCTAGAATGTAAATCTTTGTCTAGCTTGCTTAGAAGATTGAAGTTTATCCTATAAACACTGGAGATCATTGAATAGCTTTAATAAAAAGAGCAGAATGTGGCATGACCAGGTTAATGATTAATCCAATTGGATCCGATTTCTGTACCATGATTTGGATAACAACCCTGATTTGGAGAGGGCAAGAGTGGAAAGCAGAAAATAAAACATACACATTAATTGGTTTTATTGATAAGGACAATTTGATCTAAGACAATGGACAGAGTGAGTGCAGAGGGAAAGATAGTTTCCTGAGATATAAAAGATGTATGGAATATTAGAAATGAATGTTGAAGAAGATGTACACTCTAGCCTAGCACACACTTTGAGGTTTGGTTGTGCTGGTTATTGTATGTTGAGTTGGGAATGCCAGTAAAATTCCTAATGAAAATATCCTAAGGAAATGGATAAGGAGCTGGTTTAAGCTCAGAGATCAGGGCTAAAATTATTAAAAGGCCAATCATTACCATATGGATTCTAGCTCTTATTGAGGTCAAGGAATTGCTATTTGCTGACAGAGCAAATTTGAGCAATAAAAATTCTAAATATATTGTAAACATACTTACAAATTATCATTTGTTTTAGGCAATTCAATTACTTTAATTATATAGTCTCATAACTGTAAACCCAAAGTACAAAAACAACAAAAGCACCTACTTATAAATAAATTTGATTAGCCAAGTTATACATTTAATTGACAATTTTGTTTTGCAAAGTAGGTTTGTTTGGTGCTTCTAGAGCTGTATAGATATTTCATGCTGTTGTATTTATTTATAGATCCATGTATTTGCTTCATTCATTTAGTACTGTAATTATAAATCTCTTTTTAAAGAACCTGGACATGGTTTTTAATTTTTTTCAGGCTTGAATGATGTAGGTAAAAGTTTAATCCGTTTGTATCAATCTAAACTCAAACTCATCCTTTCTTTTCAACAATAATTACTTCTCCTTGATCAAGGTTATGTTCATCCTCATCCTCTTAGACTAGAATGCAGCTCCTTCGATGACATTACTCAGTTACTCCCACTTAATAGGGCATAACAGGCTTTCCCAAGCAATTCTCAATGCTTCTCTGAGAAGACAAAGGGGGCTAGCTTTCGATCAATGATTTATTCTCTCCTTCCGTGGAGTAGAGTTGGTGCTTAGCAATGGCTTCCCAGGCTGTAACTACATTTCCCATCCACCTTTGTTTCTTGGTGGGGCCAGTGGTAAATGGGCAGAAGTTATGATTACCACTTCCAGGCTTAATAAACTTTCAAATCTGTCATTTATTTACTTTATCTTTTCCATCTGTGAGCGGATATTGATCCCAGGGGGGAACTTAGGAGCCACAGATTGAATATGGCAGAGCTTCCTTTAGCCTGAGTCAGCAGCTATCTAGTGTTACCTTAAGTTAAATCATGCAACAGGGAATTCCGAAACACAGGCTATAGATAGCTTAGTTCCTTAAAGTCTACTTTTAAACACATCCTTAGAGCCAGCCACCAAGAAAACTCCAGTCTAACTTTGTTGGCAAATCATGTTTCTATAGCATCAGAGTGCACAGATTCCTTTAAAGAAAAATGGAGAGAGAAGGAAAGTAACATTGTTGGGAGCACACCATGTAGTTAGTTCTTAAAAGGTCATCTCATTTATTTCTCATAGAAACTCTGAAATGTCCCTATGTGAATAAAATAAAATGAGTCATTTGAAAGATAAAGAAACTGAAGATCAGAGAGATTAAGTGATTTGCTGAAGGTCACAGAGCTACTGTTGAATTTGGGAGTTTGTACCCAGAATTATATAATCCATGCATATTCTTTCAACTATATCACACTATATTCCAAAAGCTATAACTCTGAATATTTCTGTTTCTCTGGACAATTCTACTACTTCTTAAAGAGACAAGTAAAACTAATTTCAGAAATTCATTCTTCAACAGATATAAGCTCTGAGCAAACATTTCAATGATGACTCTTCAGGTAGACTATAACTCACAACAACCATATATAGCAGTGTCATTTATTTGAAAGATGTGTGTTTCAGTAAGATGTAGCCATGCCCGCAATTTTGTTATTATGTATATTCATTGGCTACAACTTTCAAAGGATTAGGAAAGAGCAATCCCATTTGTAATACTGTACATGTATATATCAATAAAAAGACACTGTGAAGGTAATATAAACGCAGTGAAGATTGAAAAACCCTCTCAGAAATATAGATAGAGTCATACGGAGTCACCTGCATTGTCAGGGAGAATTTAAATTTATTTGAATGCACTGCATCTGAGAACACATAAAATAGATGATAGGAATATAAATTCAGGGCCAGATAGCTGTTGTATCACTGAAATAGATAAACCAGACTTGCTTTCTGTTGGAACACTTTTATGGTTTTATATTGGTTAAGGATAATTGGAAAGTGGCCTTATTTGGTATTGAGGATAATTAATGAAACACATTTTATTCCACAACCAAAATAGACATAAAGCCTCAAATATTCACATATCTTCAACTCAGCTTTTCAACAACCATAAGGGTACGAACCATAAGAGGGAAAGAGAGGATGAGGATGGGATGAGGAGGACAAAGAAGACAAGGAAAGGCCAGAACTAAGACATAACAGGCATACCTTGGAGATTTTGCCGGTTTGGTTCCATACCACTTCAGTAAAGTGAATGTTGCAATAAAGCAAGTCACACAATTTTCTTTGGTTTCCCAGTGCATATAAAAGTTATGTTTACACTATACTGTAGTCTATTAAGTGTGCAATAGCATTATGTAAGAAAAAGCAATGTACATACTTTAATTAAAAATTATTGTTAGAAAAAAAATTACTTATTGCTAAAAATTGCTAACCATCATCTGAGTCTTCAGTGAGTTATAGTAGTAATATCAAAGATCACTGATCACAGATCACCATAACAATTATAAATAATGAAAAAGTTTGAAATATTACAAGAATTACCAAAATTTGACAGAGGCATGAAATGAACAAATGCTGTTGGAAAAAAAAATGATGCTGATAGATCTGCTCGAAACAGGGTTGCCACAAACCTTCACTTTATAAAAAATGCAATATCTAAGAAGCACAATAATGGGAAGCACAATAAAATGAGGTATGCCTGTATATTTTTAAAAAGAAATCTTTAAGACAACTCACTTATGACCCTCAAAATCACACTATTCTATCATCAAATCTCTTGTACTTCATCCTTATTAGACAGAATTCCTTAAGTCCTAGATCACTCACAGTTTTATTTTCTGTTATCCAAATCTACAGCACATTAGAAGTAAATTAGAGAAATGACTGAAGCTGCAATAAGTAGGTGCACTGATGTCCATGAGACATGCCAATGTGATGGCAAGAGAAAAGGGAAAAATACTATGAAAACAACACTGCATGCCCCAAATTGGAGATATTTGGTACCATTAAAGGAAGGCAGGGACTTCCATGGTGGTGCAGTGGTTAAGAATCCACCTGCCAATGCAGCAAACATGGGTTCGAGCCCTGCTCCAGGAAGATCCCACATGCCATGGAGCAACGAAGCCCATGTGCTACAACTACTGAGCCTGTACTCTAGATCCCACAAACCACAACTACTGAGCCCACGTGCCACAACTACTGAAGCCCATGCTCCTAGAGCCCATGCTCCACAACAAGAGAAGCCACCACAATGAGAAGCCCACACACTGCAACGAAGAATAGCCCCTGCTCGCCACAACTAGAGAAAGCTCATGCACAGCAACAAAGACCCAACACAGCCTAATTAATTATTTTAAAAGAGAAAGGCATTAGCAGATTTTATATGTCTGAGAGCATTATTGTATTATGAAATATAATCATTATTGTTTCTACTGATGAAACTTAGGAAAGTTAAAATATTTCAGTGTTTGTTTGAGAAAAGGTAGGAATATACATACATACACATATATATATATATTTTAAAAGATCTACATTCATTCATTTATCCAACCAATATATATTTAAGATTGTATTGCAGACACTGTCCTAAATGTTGGGATTCTGATATGAATAAGGCACATAGACTCTCCTCTAAAATTTATTAGGATTTGGATAATGGGAAGCAGAAAATTAAAATTCTGTTTTACAAATATTATCATGATGCATATAGAGCAGGGAAATCGGTATCCTGTGGCATTTTCATGCAAATTAGAAAAAGACAGCTCTTCTTCCTTGAACATGGTGGAACACCATGGAGTATAGCTTGATGAGTGAATTGTAGGCTGCATTTCAGTCCCTCTCTACCATGTGCCTGCCCCTGTGCGGGGATAACCTGCTCCAACCTATGTGATGACAGTATACAGGACATGATGAGAGCATTTAACCCAGAGTGGAAGCTATAGAGGAGGATTTGACAATTGATAACAAGTGAGGGAAAGAAGAATCAAGAATGGAAATGATCATAATACAGGGAATAAAGTTTTATGATCAAAGTATATATATGGAGGGTATGCGCATCAAGAAACGTCTATCCCATATTGGGTAGGTTTCACTGTGATGAGCCTAGAAACACAATTAACAAGTAGTCAAGTAAGTAAGGAATCAAAGCACATTTTAAAGAGAAAATAATATTTTCTCTTTAATGCTTTGTGCTTTAAAGAGTAAGATAATCAGTTTAAAAAAAATTCCAGTTTTCCATAACCCTTGTTGTCCTTGTAAATATTATAAATTTACTAAATATATCAAAATATACCAAAAAACTATGCCAAAGGCTGAGTATAATTAATAGAGTAATATTTAACTTTGAATGTAATTGGAAATAAGGAAATCTAGCTTTATAATTTGGGTGGCTTGATTTATCTATTACAGCCAAAAGAAGAAGGGCTGATTCCATATGGTATCTGCTTCAATTTGTCTTTTTATTTTAAAATATTTAAAATTCTTGCCAAGGCTGAAATTATACTGGGTAAAGTCAAACAGGCAAGGAAGACTTTATTCAAGGCTATTGCAATAGAGGAGATAGAATAGAATACAGTCTGAACCCAATGCCATTGAAATAAAAGGTGGTGGGGGGGGTTAAATGATAGGATGTGGTTGTGAAAAAGTATTGAGGTACATTGTTGAGGGAGGATAACCCATGGGATGTGCGAAGCCCATTGAGTTATTTCTGATTTTGTATATATTTTTCTCAGTGATTAAAGCATCTCTGTTTGTTATTTAGCACCTATGGAAGTTAGATTCCTACCCTCCCACAGAGACTAGGTAATAGAGGACTTCTCTTATTTGATTTTTATATTTCAAAGGGATGGCTCCTAGGTTTTTGAAGAAGACATTTCTTGGTTTTATTTCTGGCAAGAAGCTTTAAAAAAAAAACACATATATATCAAAGGGGCAGAGAAAGAATTTACAACCAAAGTCTTCTAAAAAAACGGTCATAGAACACAGATGTAGAGAACGGATGTGTGAACACAGTGGAAGAAGGGGAGGATGGAATGCATTGGGAGATTAGGTTTGACATAAATACACTACCATGTGTAAAATAGCTGGTGGGAACTTGCTGTACAGCACAGGGAGCTCAGTTCGGTGCTCTGTGATGACCTAGATGGGCTGGATGGGGGCAGAGGGAGGTCCAAGAGGGAGGGGATATATGTATACATATAACTGATTCACTTCGTTTTGTAGCAGAAACTAACAAAACATTGTAAAACAATTATACTCCAAAAAAAAAAAAACATTTGAGAAAAGGGAAGTCAGGGTCTAGAGTCAGGAAGGAGCCTGTCTAAAGTTTAATAAAGCTGACAGATATATTAAGCTTGGCTTGGTGAACCCAATCTATCCTTGATTATAAGTTTATATCAAGTTACCTTGTTCACAAAAGGTCCTGTAGGTAGGATTTTCTAAAAAAGAAAATATTGATTTTTTTCTTTGAAATATAAAAGCCATACTTCCTATCTTTATCTATTAAGCATAAAGTTCATTTGTTTTGAATAGCTAGTGAAATGGACAAAAGATGTTATGTTCGGTAAGTAGAAAACAAAGTTAAACTTAAATAAGGAGAGGGCTTCCCTGGTGGCGCAGTGGTTGAGAGTCCGCCTGCCGATGCAGGGGATACAGGTTCGTGCCCCGGGCCGGGAAGATCCCGCATGCCGCAGAGCGGCTGGGCCCATGGGTCATGGCAGCTGAGCCTGCGCATCCGGAGCATGTTCTCCGCGAGAGGCCACATCAGTGAGAGGCCACAACAGTGAGAGGCCCGCGTACGGCAAAAAAAAAAAAAAAAAAAACTTAAATAAGGAGAGATTTTATTCCAAAAGATGACTGTAAGAGGGGGAAGTGGACTGCTGTATTAGGGACAATGTCGCTATGGAAAGATCTGTAAGCATCTCACAAGTCAGGCAGAAAAGGCAGAGTAAATAAAGATGGAAAGGATAGGTTTTGGGGGGATGGGCTAAGCAGATAGTATGACAGGACATTTTGAGCAGAAAATAGGGATTGCTCCATGTTCCAACACTTGCTTAGTCTCCCAATACTTGCTTAAAATCAATAGTACCCCAAAATTCAGGGACCTGGGGGAAGGAAAGTTTAGTCAAGTCACAGTCAGTGGGTATTTTGTTCAGACTAGTAAGTAGGGACAAACAATTTGGCTACGAGACAAAAATATGGGAATTTGAAGGATTTTTATCTGGCCTTGTCATAGGTAAATCAGGGGACCATCTGCAGGTCTTACCTAATCAGGCAGGAAAGAATGATTCTTTGAAATATGCCATTTCTTGGATGCAAAATGATGGCAGGATTTCTCAACCATCACTGTCTCCCAGGAGCACAGACTCAGATAATTTTCAAAATTCTCTTGTTAAAGCCTAGCCATAAGAATATAATACATTTTTATCGTTTGCTATTTTAATCCATAAATTTGAATTAATAATTAAAGAAATTGAACCAATAATAAATTAATCCTATTTGTATACATTTTAAAAGTAAACAAATGAAGAAATGTAAATCTAATTTCTGATATTGCAACTTTGGAGAAGTTGGAACAATGGGAGGTAAGACTCCTTCAATGCCCAGCACCCGTACTAGACACATAAAAATGTCTGTGTCCTAGTTGCAACTCACAACATTTGGAAGTGGAATTGCATTGATCCAGTTTCAACGAGGCACTGAGGTCCACACTTAACTGTCAAATTTTCCTCTACCTAAGCAGCAGTCACTGAGGCTGAGGGGGGATAGCAAAACTGAATCATGATGCTAGGATGAGCCATTAAGACCACCCCTAACAATGCTTACATTCAAATGTTTATATTTTGATACAGCATTCATTCTATTCCTGTCCTTCACCTCTTACTATATTAAACTTTCTCTTCAGCCCGGGATTAACTTTATCCAAAATCCTAGCACCAGTAACATTTTAGCTTACTATTTAGATAATAACAGACTACTTGTTACTTGTATTGTTTTTCTTAAATATGTTTAAGTCTCATACCTTTTATCTCTTTTTATATATTTATGCAATGCATTGCCTATTATATAGGAAATTCCTTGAATATAAGGGTTAACTTTTGAACTCTTTCTCAAAGTCTAATAGAGTGATTTGAAAATAATAAATTGGGATTGTATTTATTGTCTAGTCTTAAATACTTTTCATAAATTTTCTTCATTAGCATATCTTTAGGTATTTTCTGATATTTGGTCAGTTAATGTTATATTACTTATAAACATAGATTATCAGAAAGCATGAGACACTAAAGTTTTATTTAATCCAACGCTCTCATTTTATTGAGACGGAATTTGAGGTTCAGAGAAATTAAGTTTTTACCTAAGTAACTAGTTGGGTGGCATGCATTAAACAATTTTGATGCTAACTTAATTTAAATAATAGTGTTATCATTTCTTCATTTGCTCAAGGGGACTCATCACCTCCCAGATGGTTAAGAAGTATTGACCTAGATGATTTCTAAGGCCTTTCACACTTCCCAAATGATTTATCTTAAGTACCCTTTTTCTCTATGTACTCATGCTAGTGAGTGAGAAATTTGGATAACTATTTAGGTAATTCAAATTTTAAGTGTTCAGATAACTCAGTTCAAAGTGTCAAAATATCTGGAAAACTTGTCTCAATTCTTTAATTTATAATTATAACCAACCTTTGATGAGCATTGTTGCATAATAAATACTTCTACCCAGACCAAAGTGCTTTACAATTATAAGACATGAATGATAGCTTGCAAGTTTGAGCCCTTCAGGCCATAGATAACCGGCTGCAATCCCAGTCACAGAAGATGCCAGACAAATGCTTCTGCATTAGTAAGAGTCAGGAATAATTTGAGAACTTGTGCAAGCAAAGTAAGGCATATTTCCTTCCAGAGGAACACAGAGACAAAATCAGATACTTACATGTAACATTTAAGGCTTAAGTGTGCTTTTCAGCTATTTAAAATTATTAAACTGCTATGCCTTCACAGATTAAAAATAAATATAGGTACATATAGTTCATATATTAAAGAAATAATTCTTTGGAATAAGCAGTTAAAAATATGAAAAAATGTGTAATTCACAGACAGGAAAACATCACAAAATTAAATTTAAGACTGCAAAATTTGACATTACTTTGCCTCTATCCAGAGACCTTGCTGGTCAACATGAGGTCATTTGAGAAACAAAATAAAACAAGCAAACAACAAAAATGTATGGCTTATCTATAGGTTAGAAAATGTTTGGAATAATATGGATCAGTGGTTCTCTAAGTGTTCTGAGGTTTTAGATCTAGTATGTGTGGGTGTATGAACACTCTCCACTAAAAAAAAAATGTATATATACATAAAACAAAATTTTGCAATATTCTTTGTTAATTTCAATTTGGATTGGGTCAATAACCATTGAATTGACCTGGATACAACACTTCAATTCTCTGAGGCTTAGTTCCTTTTTCTATGAAAGTTGTACTAGATTAATAATAAAGGCTAATTTGGAATGCTTGAAAAAATCCACTTTCTTTTAGCGCTGTAATAACAGGCTTCCCTGTGATCTTCACTCTTTAAAAATAGCATTCTAATGAGGCTTCAGTACAGGGTTAAAAGAAGATTGTTTTCAACTCCACCCTTTCAGTCTGAGTCATAATTATGATGTTTTTAGCTTTGCTCTGTGAGATATAAAGTTGAAAATGTTCAGTCTTTGTCTTCAAAGAATTTACAATTTAATATTAGAATCAATCATGTGACAATAATTATATTACTGGTTAAAATGAAATTAAGTAAGAAATATAAGTATATGGAATCATGAAAGAATGCATGAATTAATTTTGCTAGAGATTATGTAAATAATTAATAAAGAAGGTGGTAAGAACATTGTTATTGAAATATATTTACCATATATAGTAGAGTGAAAAGGCAGGTTAAGGATGGCATGGAATACAGGACATAAAATGTATAAAGAATTAGCATATATCTGAGTATTTAAAAAAGAAAACCTGTGAGAGTCCAGTTATCTGGACAGAACAGTTATCTGCTCAGAACAGTCATCTCTGCATGATATTAAAGAAAGAACTATTTTGACACTGGTTTAAATGGTAAGGAAGATTTTATTCGGGACCATTGTGATAGGTATAAGTGTCAGGCATTTACAATAGGGGAAAGAGATGAAGCTCAACTCTAAATACAACAAAAACAGGGGGGATTTACAGCCAAGGAGTAGGTTCGGAAGGTGGGTCAGTGGATGGAAAATTACTAAGAGGAGACGTCAAGGGGAAGGAAAGGTCTTGCTAAACTGACTAACAGGATTCTTGTTGAAGCCATTCCAGGGTGATCACCTACCAAAGGTGGGAGGCTTTTCTCTAAACTGACTTAGGAGGATTTTTGCTAAAACTGGACTGTGCAAGGATGGACATGGAAACCCAAGGATGAGGTCTAGTCAAGAAAAGGACTCGAAGGAGCTTGGGTAAAGTGTGATCAAAGACAGAGTCTTCTCCATTATCAAGTGCTAGGAAGCAGTGGGAATGGCTGACTACAAAGGAACTTTAGGAAACATCAGGGGTAATAGGACTGTTCTGTATCCTGATTTTGGTAGTGCTTACACAGCTATAAGTATTTGTTAACACTCATAAAATGATACATTAAAATGGGTGTATTTAAATATTAATTAATTAATTAATTAAACAGGTGTATTTTACTTCATATGACTTATAGACCTCAATAAAAAATACAAAACCAAAAAAATTTTAATACATAAAATGTAGGATAAATAATTTAGTGTCCCAGCAGAGTAACATCCAGCTCTACCCACCACCAGTCTCTCCCATCAGGAAACTTGCTCAAGTCTCTTAGATAGCCTCATCCATCAGAGTGCAGACAGCAGAGGCAAGAAGAACTACAATCCTGCACCCTGTGGAACAGAAACCACATTCACAGAAAGATAGACAAGATGAAAAGGCAGAGGGCTATGTACCAGATGAAGGAACAAGATAAAACCCGAGAAAAACAACTAAATGAAGTGGAGATAGGCAACCTTCCAGAAAAAGAATTCAGAATAATGATAGTGAAGATGATCCAGGACCTTGGAAAAAGAATGGAGGCAAAGATCAAGAAGATGCAAGAAATGTTTAATAAAGAGCTAGAAGAATTAAAGAACAAACAAACAGAGATGAAAAATACAATAACTGAAATGAAAACTACACTCGAAGGAATCAGTAGCAGAGTAACTGAGGCAGAAGAATGGATAAGTGAACTGGAAGACAGAATGGTGGAATTCACTGATGCAGAACAGAATAAAGAAAAAAGAATGAAAAGAAATGAAGACAGCCTAACAGACATCTGGTACAACATTAAATGCAACAACATTTACATTATAGGGGTCCCAGAAGGAGAAGAGAGAGAGAAAGGACCCAATAAATATTTGAAGAGATTATAGTCAAAAACTTCCCTAATATGGGAAAGGAAATAGCCACCCAAGCCCAGGAAGCACAGAGAGTCCCATACAGGATAAACCCAAGGAGAAACATGCCGACACATAGTAATCAAACTGGCAAAAATTAAAGACAAAGAAAAATTATTGAAAGCAGCAAGGGAAAAATGACAAATAACATACAAGGGAACACCCACAAGCTTAACAGCTGATTTCTCAGCAGAAACTCTACAAGCCAGAAGGGAGTGGCATGATATACTTAAAGTGATGAAAGGGAAGAACCTACATCCAAGATTACTCTAACCGGCAAGGATCTCATTCAGATTCGATGGAGAAATCAAAAGCTTTACAGACAAGCAAAAGCTAAGAGAATTCAGAACCACCAAACCAGCTCTACAACAAATGCTAAAGGAACTTCTCTAAGTGGGAAACACAAGAGAAGAAAAGGACCTGCAAAAACAAACCCAAAACAATTAAGAAAATGGTCATAGGAACATACATATCGATAATTACCTTAAGTGTGAATGGATTAAATGCTCTAACCAAAAGACACAGGCTTGCTGAATGGATACAAAAACAAGACCCATCTGTATGCTGTCTACAAGAGGCCCACTTCAGACCTAGGGACACATACAGACTGAAAGTGAGGGGATGGAAAAAGATATTCCATGCAAATGGGAATCAAAAGAAAGCTAGAGTAGTAATACTCATATCAGATAAAATAGACTTTAAAATGAAGAATGTTATAAGACACAAGGAAGGACACTACATAATGATCAAGGGATCAATCCAAGAAGATATAACAATTATAAATATATAATGCTCTCAACATAGGAACACCTCAATACATAAGGCAATTGCTAACAACTTATAAAAGAGGAAAATGACAGTAACACAATAATAGTGGGGGACTTTAACACCTCACTTACACCAATGGACAGAACATCCAAAGAGAAAATTAGTAAGGAAACACAAGCTTTAAATGATACAATACACCAGATAGATTTAATTAATATTTACAGGATATGCCATCCAAAAACAGCAGATTACACTTTCTTCTCAAGTGGAACGTTCTCCAAGATAGATCACGTCTTGGGTCACAAATCAAGCCTCAGTAAATTTAAGAAAATTGAAATTATATCAAGCATCTTTTCTGACGGCAACACTATGAGATTAGAAATCAATTACAGGGAAAAAAACATAAAAAACAAAAATACGTGGAGGCTAAACAATACATTACTAAATAACCAAGACATCACTGATGAAATCAAAGAAGAAATCAAAAAAGACTTGGAGACAAGTGACAATGAAAACACAATGATCCAAAACCTATGGGATGAAGCAAAAGCAGTTCTAAGAGGGAAGTTTATATCTATACAAGCCTACCTCAAAAAACAAGAAAAATCTCAAATAAACAATCTAACCTTACACCTAAAGGAACTAGAGAAGGAAGAACAAACAAAACCCAAAGTTAGCAGAAGGAAAGAAATCATAAAGATCAGAGCAGAAAAAAATGAAATAGAAACAAAGAAACAATAGCAAAGATCAATAAAACTAAAAGCTGGTTCTTTGAGAAGATAAACAAAATTGATAAACCATTAGCCAGACTCATCAAGAAAAAGAGGGAGCAGACTCAAATCAATAAAATTATTCATCAAGAAAAAGAGGGAGAGGACTCAAATCAATAGAATTAGAAATGAAAAAGGAGAGGTTACAACAGACACCACAGAAATACAAAGCATCCTAAGAGACTACTACAAGCAGCTCTATGCCAATAAAATGGACAACATGGAAGAAATGGACAAATTCTTAGAAAGGTATAACCTTCCAAGAATGAACCAGGAAGAAATAGAAAATATGAACAGACTAATCACAAGTAATGAAATTGAAACTGTGATTAAAAATCTTCCAACAAACATAAGTCCAGGACCAGAAGGCTTCACAGGTGAATTCTATCTAACATTTAGAGAAGAGCTAACACCTACCCTTCTCAAACTCTTCCAAAAAATTGCAGAGGAAGGAACACTCCCAAACTCATTCTATGAGGCCACCATCACCCAGATACCAAAACCAGACAAAGATACTACAAAAAAAGAAAATTACAGACCAATATCACTGATGAATATAGATGCAAAAGTCCTCAACAAAATGCTAGCAAACAGAATCCAACGACGCATTAAAAGGATCATACAACATGACCAAGTGGGATTCATCCCAGGGGTGCAATGATTCTTCAATATACGCAAATCAATCAATGTGATACACCATATTAACAAATTGAAGAATAAAAACCATATGATCATCTCAATGGATGGAGAAAAAGCTTTTGACAAAATTCAACACCCATTATGATAAAAACTCTCCAGAAACTAAGCATAGAGGGAACCTACCTCAATATAAAAAAGGCCATATATGACAAACTCACAGTAAACATCATTCTCAATGGTGAAAAACTGAAAGCATTTCCTCTAAGATCAGGAACAAGACAAGGATGTCCACCCTTGCCACTATTATTCAACATAGTTTTAGAAGTCCTAGCCACAGTAATCAGAGAAGAAAAAGAAATAAAAAGAATACAAATTGGAAAAAAAGAAGTAAAACTGTCACTGTTTGCAGATGACATGATACTATGCATGGAGAATCCTAAAGATGCCACCAGAAAACTATTAGAGCTAGTCAATGAGTTTGATAAAGTTGCAGGATACAAAATTAATGCACAGAAATCTCTTGCATTCCTATACACTAATGATGAAAAATCAGAAAGAGAAATTAAGGAAACACTCCCATTTACCATTGCAACAAAAAGAATAAAATACCTAGGAATGAACCTACCTAGAGAGACAAAAGACCTGTATGCGGAAAACTATAAGACACTGATGAAAGAAATTAAAGATGATACCAACAAATGGAGAGATATACCATGTTCTTGGACTGGAAGAATCAATATTGTGAAAATGACTATACTACCCAAAGCAATCTACAGATTCAATGCAATCCCTATCAAATTACCAATGGCATTTTTTTATGGAACTAGTACAAAATCTTAAAATTTGTATGGAGACACAAAAGACCCCGAATAGCCAAAGCAGTCTTGAGGGGAAAAAATGGAGCTGGAGGAATCAGACTGCCTGACTTCTGGTTATCCTACAAAGCTACAGTAATCAATACAATATGGTACTGGCACAAAAACAGAAACATAGATCAATGGAACAAGATAGAAAGCCCAGAGATAAACTCACGCACCTATGAGCAACTAATCTATGACAAAGGAGGCAAGGATATACAATGGAGAAAAGACTGTCTCTTCAATAAGTGGCGCTGGGAAAACTGGACAGCTACATGTAAAAGAATGAAATTAGAACACTCCCTAACACCATACACAAAAATTAACTCAAAATGTATTACAGACCTAAATGTAAGACCGGACACTATAAAACTCTTAGAGGAAACCATAGGAAGAACACTCTTTTACATAAATCACAGCAAGATCTTTTTTGATCCACCTCCTAGAGTAATGGAAATAAAAACAAAAATAAATAAATGGGACCTAATGAAACTTAAAAACGTTTGCATAGCAAAGGAATCTACGAACAACACAAAAAGACAACTCTAAGAATGGGAGAAAATATTTGCAAATGAACCAACAGACAAAGGATTAATCTCCAAAATATATAAACAGCTCATGCAGCTCAATATTAAAAAAGCAAACAACCCAATCAATAAATGGGCAGAAGACCTAAATAGACATTCGTCCAAAGAAGACATATAGATGGCCAAGAAGCACATGAAAAGCTGCTCAACATCACTAATTGTTAGAGAAATGCAAATCAAAAGTACAATGAGGTGTCACCTCACACCAGTTAGAATGAGCATCCTCAGAAAATCTACAAACAACAAATGCTGGAGAGAGTGTGGAGGAAAGGGAACCCCTTGCACTGTTGGTGGGAATATAAACTGATACAGCCACTGTGGAGAACAGTATGGAGGTTCCTTAAAAAGCTAAAAATAGAATTACCATAAGACCCAGCAGTCCCACTACTGGGCATATACCCAGAGAAAACCATAATGCAAAAAGACACATGCACCCCAATGTTCATTGCAGCACTATTTACAATAGCCAGGTCATGGAAGCAACCTAAATGTCCATCAACAGACGAATGGATAAAGAAGATGTGGTACTTATATACAATGGAATATTACTCAGCCATAAAAAGGAACGAAATTGGGTCATTTTTAGAGATGTGGATGGATCTAGAGACTGTCATATAAAGTGAAGTAAGTCAGAAAGAGAAAAACAAATATTGTATACTAACGCATATATGTGGAACCTAAAAATATGGTACAGATGAACCGGTTTGCAGGGCAGAAATAGAGACACATATGTAGAGAAGAAACGTATGGACACCAAGCGGGGAAAGCGGTCGGGGGGTGGGGGTGGGGATGTAATGAATTGGGAGATTGGGATTGACATGTATACACTGATGTGTGTAAAATTGATGACTAATAAGAACCTGTTGTATTAATAAAAAATTTAAAAGAATAATTTAGTGCCCCCAAATCTCTCTCTCTGCATGCGCACACACACACACACACACACACACACACACAGACACAAACACACACTGAGGACTGCTTTGCTTTTGAGGGGAGATTTGGGACAGCAGAAATATGTAGAGTAGCTAGACAGAAAACAAAGACTGATTTTGGCTCAATCAAAGAAATACTCGTAATATCACAAAAGGGTGGAACTAGTGGTTTGATGACAGTTTATGATAAATACTGTAGGAGAGGATTTGCAAATGCAACTGAGACTTGTACTGTATAATCTTAGTCTCTTCCACATACAAGTTTCTGTAATTCTATGATTTTAAAACCTTTCTGTCAAAGTAAAGAAAAAGATACTGCTTGTTTATTAATCCCTCTCCAGTGGAAATCAGAGAGGCAATCATAGAGCACAGGCAGAGAACAAAGAATAAAAGTCTTGGAGCACTCCAAAAGACCACTCCAGTTCTATTGGATTGAAAATTCTATGCAAACTTGGAGGAAAGAAAAGGGAAATATGAGTCAAGAATCTTAGTATCTTATCTCCTAGGAGGAAGGTGCTGGAATAACACCTTTCTTTACCCCAAAGATTTTTGGCTCTGGTTTGTTTGTTTTCCAAGTGTTTTTGTTCTGCTTTTACTGTTTTGTTTCTATGTTATAATGGATAAAGAAGCTATGGATACATGGTAATTACATCATTGAAATGATTATAGTAACCAAAATAGATTTGACATTTTTACGCTCAACAACCTAATCCATTGTCTGTGTAATAAATATTCAGTAAGTGAATTTGATTTATCAATTGTGAATTTAAAATATTTACCAATCTATTGCAAACATGATAAAATTCAGCAGAGCATTATCAGAAGCTTTACTCTTATGGTTTCTAAACACAATGATGAATTATTGCTTATTATCTAAACTTGTGATCCTTTTTGTGTGTCTTACCAACGCTTTTTAATGTAAACAGAGATTGTTATAATCTCCATCCTTAACGGCCTTCCAATATTAGAAGCATAATACAATTCCTGACAATAATCCTTCTTACCTTTTTTCACGTAATTATTGACATAACTGGGAATTTTTCCTTCTGAAAATCTGATTTTTCCCCTATCCTTTCATTACAGTTTCCTGAATTATATTCTCTGGGTACTTCCTTCTCAATTTTCAATATTACACACACACATACACACACACACATACACACACACATGCATTTTAAGGAAAGAACACAATTGAGCTCTTTATGGACAATCAGAAACGTATGTAACATGTCTAGAATGGCACATAGTATAGAAGAAAATATCAATTTAACAATGATATTTTTATCTTGAATAATAGTTCCTGGAAAAATATTATCCTCAAAGAGAGTCACAGGAGGTAGCTCTTTTATTCTTACAAGTTTAGAACTCTAGTCTAATCCATACTTCCTCAGAATCATGGTACATCTCCTAAAAATTAGTGGCATATAAAAGGAATAGAAATTATAAATAACTGCAACATGTTTTCTTTGGATATTGCAAACCAGGTGGGGATATAGTAGAAGCCCATGTTTAAATAGCTTATTTAATATGGATTTAACATCACATTGCATTTAGTATTCTTGTATGTAGCTAGATTCTATGTGGATATTAAAGTTCATAGATTGGATGTAAACCTATATCACAATCCTTAATAAATAAAACTAATACATATAATTGTCAAAAATTCTTAAATTCCAAGAGAGTTTTAAATTATTTAAACCAACTTAGCCTATGATAGAGAAAACTATCAACTAAAAAGAATAACTATTCAGGTTCAGACAATTGAAGAACTAGGACTGGATCATCAAATTCTGATTCTCAATCTTATTTTCTTCTTCAGATTTTACTTATCAAGTACTTTCATATTTTCCAACTAATTAAGTGTACCAGGGATATTATTATTAAACTAATTTTACAGGTAAGAAATATGAGACAGAACAATTCTGTAATTTTATTGGGGCCACACAGAAGGTTGATGAGATGGTTCTACCTCAGAAAATCTTCCAAGACATTCTTTAATTCTTAAGAAATTAATGTATTCATTATTTTGTGGAGCTTCTTGAATAGTTGTACCTTACCTTTACCTTTGCATCAGTTTGAATTAGGTCCAGCTTTATATTGTCAGGAGAAAATACTTTTCCTCTGCCATCTTAGATTTAGTGACTGGGGGGCTGGGAATTAAACTAATAAAAGACAGATCAAGAGAAGAAAAGACACACAATTTTTATTAATATTTATATGCATGGGAGTTCACGGAACAGAAGTGATACTCAAAGAAGCAGTTAGACTTGGGGGCTTGTATACCTTTTTAACAAAGGAAAGAGGGTTTGGGCTTTAAGTAATGATAAATTGTGGGAAAGTAACTAGAAAATATTTGAAGATAAGAATTATTTTAGTAAAAGCTGTTTATGCAAACTCATGTTGGTATAAACTCCTCAGCTGAGATGATGAGTCACTCTTCTCTCTGGTACGGGATTTCCTTAAAAGGAAATTCATGTCCAGTTTTGGGGCAAATAAGGGAAGGCAGAGAACTCTTCCTGCATCTGTTGATTTTCAGTTGCATTCAGATCAAAATAATACTTATTCCAGAGTGGCATGTTATGGGGTGGCATATACTGAACGCTGTCAATATAATGTCAAACAATATAAAACAAAATAACTGTGGCTTAAATACATAAAAATTTATTATATACTTCAGGAATTTTGTTACTTCAGGAATTTTGAGGTGCTTCACAATTATCAGAGACACATGTCCCTTCCATATATCTGCTCTTAGCACTGACTTCCAAATGCAAATTCACTCCATGGTCCAACATGGCTGTCAGAGCAACAGTCAGATACATTGAAAATTCAGCAAGAAGGAAGAGAAGGCAAAAGACACATTCCAGCTAGCTGTGTGCCTTGAGCGAGCATGCCTTGAAGTTTCACCCTACAATGTCCATTTATATCTAAAAAGGAAGTTAATCATGCGGTTTTGCACAAATAGGTGCAAGGGACATTAGGAAAATAAGTCTTTTAGCTGGATGTATCACTACTCTGAACAAAAATGGAGATCAGTTACTAAAAAAGAAAGAAAGATAAGCAACTCTGCTGAATAATTTCTATTTGCTCTTCCAATCTACTTCCCATCATTGTCTACTTTGTTTTTTACTGGGATGCTGACTTACACAAACTGCATCATCAGAAACACTCTTACCTTCCAGCTGTAAATTGGATGTAGTCAATGGGGGGGAATAAGAAAATTGAAGGACAGAAGTCATAAGTGGTCTGAAGTAAGTGGTATTTGTTCCCCATGCTCTTTTTTCCTGCCAGCCTGCAATTCTTTGGCAGCTGCATTCAACTTCTTAAGACCATAGCTTCTACAAGGACACTTTTCCAACAGTTACAGCTGCCTTTGGACCTAAATGCAGGAACAGTTCTCTGCTTTGTTAGTCTTGAAGTATGCTACCATCTTTATCTCTGTTCACACATTCATGAATCAAGTTGCATGAGAGTGCTCGGGCCAGAACAAGAACCATAGACTGAGTGGCTCAAACAACAGAAATCTATTTTCTCATGATTCTGAAGCTTAGAAGTCTGACATCAAGTTGTTGGCAGGGTTGCTTTATTCTGATGTCTCTCTCCTTGGTTTGTAGATGTTCATCTTCTCATTGTGTCTTCACATCTTCTCTCTCTACCCATTTGTGTCTAAATTTTCTTCTTATAAGGAATATTGAAGCCATATTGAATTAGGACTAACTCTAATGAACTCATTTTAACTTATTACCTCTTTAAAAACTCTGTTGCCAAATATAGACACATCCTGAGGTACTAGGGGTTCAGGGCTTCAGCATATAAATTTCAGAGTGAGAGGAGGGACACAATAACAGCCCATACATAACAAGTCACTTCAATAACATTTCTTCAATTACCCCTGTGACTGTTCCATCTGTCCTTGCTGGAAGGCTAACAATCTCTGTCTTAGTCTCCATAGCATCTATAGCAGTGTTTCTCAAACTTTAATGTGCATGCAAATTACTTGGGGATCCTGATAAAAATGCATTCTGATTCAGTAGGGAGGAGGAGTGTTCATGTTCCTCATGCTTCCAGATGATGTCATTAGAATGCATCACAGCTTGAGTTGCAGAGCTCTCTATTACTTTTTAAAATTTCCTAGCTGCTCCCATGAATAATCATTTCACTCAGCTGCTCCTATCTTACCTTGGACTTATTGAGGCTAATTAGTGTGTTTTTATTTTTTTAACTTTTCTGAGTTCCCTCATCTTGACATGAGGATTCAGACATCTTCACATAATAGAACAGTATGGCCTAAGTTACTGGAAGTGTGGGTTCTGGTTATCAATGCAGTTCAATATAGCAAAGATAATATTGAGTTATTAGTGTATCCCCAGAGTAATGTTTTAATGAACTTTCACTCCAATTCTTCAAAGCTGTTTGAACTAAAATGCATTCTAAGTGGCAACATTATAAAAAATCTTTATAAATTAAATACATTGGCATTTCCTGGGCTCTTTTTTATCCTATCTCACCAGCATAAAAATAAAATTAATTTAATTTGGACTTTGGGATTACAATCAGCTTGTCCTCTGGGAATTAGGCACTGGTTTTCTCAGGAAGTGAACTTGTTTTATACTAATTAATACTGTAGAAGAGGGATGCTGCTACCAACATTATATTTATATACACAGTGGCAGGTTCTTTATAACCATTTACCTTATACAACTAATAAATATTAAAAGACGTTAATTGAATAAATGGATGAATAAATAAGAGACTGATTGGTGGAGTAAATGAGCATGCAATAATTACAAGGTTGCTAAAAATAAAGGTGAACCAGTTTTGGTGAAAACAACTAGCTGCATTGTCAAGGGTATTAAGAATTTTTCTGGGGAGTTTATATTTGATAGTGTAGGAAATGCGGTCATTAAAGGTTTTAGGTTTTAGGCACTTACTCCCTGAGGGGGCTTCTTTCCCAGACCACACCAGTGTGTACTAAAACATGAACAGAAAAATAATGAAAACATGGTAAATCTAGGATCAGCTACACCAGCAGAATGAAGGAGCAGCAACCCCTCTACTCTTTATTTGAAGGCAGCTTGGGTGGTTGTGCATGATCATGAGAGTCTCCATCACAGTGTTTGCCAATCCTCTCCGCTGTTTACTTGAGACTCCTGGTAGCAATCCCTGCTGTTTATTCTAAGCTTGATACATGCCACATTGACACCATCTCAAAATTTTACTGTCAGTATTTTGAAGTGAAGGAATAGCACTATTACCAGGCAACTTAGAGGTGCCTTAGGTTCTGAGTGAATAAAGGTACTTAGGATGTAAGAAAAACAAGAGTGCATAAATAAATAAATAACAATAAAGCCAGTGGGTAAGATCACTATACAAATATATACTGTCACAGTCTTCACACTAGCCAGAGGTAAGTTACAAATCACAGCATTGAAAAGAATGAAACAAAATCAGCTATATTAATCAGATGAGATTCAGCCATGAAGCGCACCATGTATTCTATATAGGAATTATTTTCAGGCCCTGAAACCTGCTGAGAAAAATCTACTCCCCAGGAGTTCCCCAGAATATAGTATGTGTATGTGATGAATAGCATCATTGCCTGTCCCACAGAAGTTATTCAGTGAATGTGTATTGATTTACATAATTGATTTGCTAAAATATTGAGAGTAAATATAACATCTTTGTTATAGTTCTCTGCGTAAGCTAAACAGATGCTGTCACAGTTCTGTAAAACCAATTTTATCAAAGGAATAAAACATCTAGCTTTTAAATATTTAGTTTAAAAGTAACTAAACTTAAAATTTAGAAGATCTGGAAGAATAAATGTGTTGCACTTCTTTCAGGTTTACTACCCCATAACTGTGAGCTAAAGATATGGTTTCACAATTGCTGATATTTTCCCTGATGAGAGAAGCACCTATTTTGAGTCGCTGGTCTTAGTTGATAACAACAGAAAAAATGTACTTTGAAAACAAAGTAGAAGAGTTCTCTTATGTGGGAGCAAGGACCAACTCTATTTTTATTCAGTGTTCATTTATTGTGAAAGACAATGTTTTAGGTACTGAGGGGAATATGATTCTACAGGCCGTACCTACAGTTCACAATAAAGTAAAAATTCAGTAGACATGAAATATCCATTCCCCTAAATCCAACAATTTATTTCAAATTAGGTTGCTTTAAGTCTATAAAATTATTATATACACAATGAGAATTGTATTTACTCCCCTGACCAAGTAGATTATGTTCAAAGAAAGAAGGTGAGCTCAGCCACTCCAGGAAACAGTATTCTAATAATTGCAGTGACCCTAAAGTGTTCCTTCATGTAACAGACAATAGACGGCCAGTCACTACAAAATTAGGTTTAGACAACTTGTGGAAAACACTTGAATTCCTGTACATTTCAATACAATTAGCAAGGGATATATCCTTCAATTCACTTTTACTTATAGTGTACTGATATTTGTCCATATTTTGTTACTTTCTTAAAAATTACATGTTTCTATGCTCTGTTAGGAAGTTCAGAGAGCCCTGGAATAACTACTGAGTGAAAACATCTGGAGTAGTAGTGTTGAAATCATTTTAAGAAGATGTAAACATTATTTACTAACACTTTTTCTTAAGAAACATAGACCCCTAAAAAATTAAATTAAATTAAATTTTACAAAAATAAACATAGACCTTTACAAACTCATATTATTAGTGAGGAGAATGGACAATGTCTTTATGGGACACATGCTCTAAAGCAATCCTATTGATGTCAGTGTTATTAACTTGGGTATTCAAATGCAAAGGTGATTTCCTAACCTCTTTGTATCCTTAAGCAAATCCTGGTGGAAGGTATTACTAAAGGTTAGAGCATTATGCACAAAATTACTCCCCGTACTTAATGGAAAAGGGACTAAATCATATTGAAACAATTATAACAGGAGGAATGCAATCATAAGGCAAATCCCCCCAAAAATCTGTATACAAATGAAAAAATGAATATGAAATTACTAAAGTCAGTGATATCTTGAGAAAATTTATAAGCAAAATTAGGGTCATTCTTTAAAAAATGATTACATTGAAATAGAATCATGCAAAAAGAATTGAAATATAGTTGAGAACTCTTCATTTCATTTTTTTTTTTTTTGCGGTATGCGGGCCTCTCACTGTTGTGGCCTCTCCTGTTGCGGAGCACAGGCTCCGGACATGCAGGCTCAGCGGCCATGGCTCACGGGCCTAGCCGCTCTGCGGCATGTGGTATCTTCCCGGCCCAGGGCACGAACCCGTGTCCCCTGCATCGGCAGGCGGACTCTCAACTACTACGCCACCAGGGAAGCCCAGAACTCTTCATTTCAAATGCTTGTCTTCATGGAGGGACACTGCCTTTAGTTAGATACCAGGCCCACTCTAGAGAAAGTAAGAAGGTAAGTATACTCCTAGAAACTAATCACAAAATTTTACTGATTAGTTACAAAGAATTCTGAAATCTATCCCTTGTGAAGAAAAAAATAAATCAATATTCTTAAGGAAAAAAATAAAAGTAGTTGTTTTTAGGTGGTATATTTTAAAATTTAAGAAGTCATTATTGGGACTTCCCTGGTGGTGCAGTGGTTAAGAACCCACCTGCCAATGCAGGGGACACGGGTTCGAGCCCCGGTCCAGGAAGATCCCACATGCCGCAGAGCAACTAAGCCCGCCAGCCACAACTACTGAGCTCATGTGCCACAACTACTGAAGCCCGGGCACCCAGAGCCTGTGCTCCACCACAAGAGAAGGCACTGCAATGAGAAGTCCGCGCACCGCAACAAAGAGAAGCCCCTGCTCGCCACAACTAGAGAAAGCCCACGTGCAGCAACAAAGACCCAATGCAGCCAAAAATAAATAAATTAAACAAATAAAATTTTTTAAAAAGAAGTCATTATTAAGCAACTCCATATAGCAAGTTAATATGCTTTGTTAGCTTGTATTTTTTAAAAACTTTATTAAAGTATCATTGACATAAAATGAATCACTCATATTTGAATTTCTTGGAGCCCTTTTTAGATTCTTTGTGATTATCTGTATAGAAAATCATGTCTTCTGCAAATAGATACAGTTTTACTTCTCTTTTTCTAACTTAAATGCCCTTTATTTCTTCTTTTTCCTTATTGCAAATCTGTCTTACTCACTAGCACATTTAATATGAAGTTGAATAGAGATTAGCCTTAGGTGGGAAGAAGCTTATTTTACAACTAAATTAGGATTAAAAAAAGGAAAAGAAAAGAAAGAGAAGTGAAGGAGAGAAAACAGAAGGAAGATTGGTTAGCGATAGATGACAATCCCTCTGAAGGTTATGGCAGAGAGAAAGATGGAATCCTTACCTGATGACCATGACTTTTTTCTGTGAAATAGAGGCCAAGGTCATCTAATGAGCCAAGGTCATCTAAAGCCAAGGTGTAGAGTGATAGGAAGTTGGCAGATGAGCTTGGTCAAAGAGAATAGCAAGAGGGAAAGAAGACATAAGGAGAAAACACTGACCTGTCCCATGTAGGAAGGTATATAAGTAGTACTGAAGGGCTTGTGGAAAAATTGGCAACTGTCAAATTGTAAGCGTTATGTAATTTTTAAAAATTAAAATGTTCAGTAATCAGTGTGCAAAAACCAAGAACTCAGGTTATTGGTTTGAACTGAGTTCCATTCAACTGGTTTGAGTTAGCAGGGAACCATTAGAAGGACAATGGTAATAAAGGTAATGAGAGAGTAAAGGTAATAGAATAGTCCCAATTACAAGGCAAAAACTGTGTTGATAATCCAAATATACACTACACAAATAAATAAGCTAATATTCTATTTATCTATTGTGGTGTAACAACCCATCTAAAATCTAGTGGTATAAAATAATTGTGCTTGTGAATTCTGTGAGTCAAGAATTTAGACAGGGCCAGGGGAAGGTGAATAATCTTTGGTTCATGGTATCTGGGGCCTCAACTGGGAGGAACTGAACAGAAGAGGGCTTGTTGAGCATAACTCTCTCTTTGTAGTTAGCATCAAGGCATCTTTACATGGTCTTTCCATGGGACTTCTCCAGCATGGCATCCTCAGCCTAGACAGAGTTTTCACAGGGCTCCAAGAGTGAGTGTTCTCATAAAGAAAGCAGAGGCTGCATGGCCTCATTTAGGACATCACATAGTGTCATTTCAGCCATAATCTATTGATTGAAGTAGGCATAAGCCCACCTAGATACAAGGGGAGCAGACCTAGACAACACCACTCAATGAGGGGTGTCAGACAATATACAGTCATGTTTTAAAACTGCCACAGCTAGAAAAAAATTGCTAATACTTACACCATTATGTTGCCTTTAAAGCAGATGTGACCGGTAGATCATACCATAAAAAAAAAAAAATAACTCATTTAAAAATAAGTCCTCATACACTCATGTATTTCAATAGAACGTTCTTTGCTCCAAACATCTCTTAATCAATTGATTTTCTCAGAAGTGGTTGCCAGTTCTCCACAATTCTTGTTGACTAAATTACTAGGCAGAAACTACAGCTCCATGATCTACATCATGTTACAGACAAGTAATAAGACAATAGTATTTCGAAATGAAATAAAATATTGATGTAAGCCAATCTATATATTTGTCTAGCTAAATTTTTTTTTTTGTGGTACGCGGGCCTCTCACTGTTGCGGCCTCTCCCATTGCGGAGCACAGGCCCCGGACGCGCAGACTCAGCGGCCATGGCTCATGGGCCCAGCCGCTCTGCGCGACATGTGGGATCCTCCCGGACTAGGGCACGAACCCGTGTCCCCTGCATCGGCAGGCAGACTCTCAACCACTGCGCCACCAGGGAAGCCCCATAGCTAAGATTTTATATCACTTCATACTTGCAACTAAATGTGAAAGCTGGGGAGAAAACATCTGAATGGGAAAGCAAACTAAGAACACTGTGGTGGGAAATTAGAACACTGAGAGAAAACCTGAGAGGGTCAAGGCAACAGAGTATAAACTTTGGAATGGGAGAGGTCTGTCTGAGTTTGAATTCTGACTCAGATATCTAACGAATAGTGTAATTTGTGGTTAATTATTTAACCCTTAAGCCCAGTTTACCCTTCTACAAAAGGAGCGTATACTTATCCAATCATGTATTTTTAAGGATTAACATAGGGTAAATATAAAAATACCCACCAATAAACACTTAACTTCATGGATTAGACATCAAATAAGCTGTAGTAACAAGACTTTCAAAGGCTGACAGGTGGGTTATCCAGAGAGACAGAGATATTATAACTCCAATCAACAGACAATATCAGATCAATACAATGGGACAAGGCAAATTGATTCAAGCTGAGTTAACAAAATACTGCAATGCCTTAGCACAGGTCAAGGAAAAAAGGCTTGGGAAACTGAACAGTAATCCAGTTATTTTTTGTTAGAGAGAGATTGGCAATTGAAGACCACAGTTTCATGTGTATAGACACAACTATAGATTTTAAAAACCTATACAGTTTCACATATTTATTTAGTAATAATAATATTTAATATCTATGTATTGTTTACTGTGTCTCAGGCACTTTTTAAGGATTTTACTTACATTAACTCATTTAAACTCCTTCCTTCTAAATACAAACCAGTGAGGTAAATACAAACACAATTCCCATTTTATGGCCAAATATATTGAGGCATAGAACAGTCACCTGCTCCAGGTCAACTATTCAATACGTATAAATGATGGACCCAGTATTTGGAACCAGGAACTATAACTTTGGGTCCACATTCAAAATCACATCACCACTTCACTTCCTAAGAAAATTTTGGTTTGGGATATCCCTAATCTTGGTTGATATCAAATTTATTCTCATACAATTGCATTTAATACAATTAACGGCCAACTTTTTTTCTTAACTGTAGTGGAAACAGCCTATTGACTTAATAATGTCCTTACTTTCTTTTCCAGTCATTCTTAGAAATGAGTAAAAACCTCCTTCATCGCATCATCCATCATCAATTCCCCTTAAAATATCTAATCATGCTCACTAACATACACTAATTAATTTTTAAAATGTAGTCTTCCTAATAACTGTTAGCGTGGCATCATAAAATTCTACTTTTATGATAGCATGACTATGAGAACATTTTTTAAAAGGGATTAATTTCATTTATTTGTATGATTTTTTTTTTAATGAGAATGACACTTTCTATACTTTTGTCCAGATTCAGGGTCCATCCCTTTTGTGACTAAATAATCCCATCAATGAACTGAATATTATTTATTTGACCTTGGATCATATAGTATATTTTGACTTTTCTAGCACTGTCTTATAAATTTATATGGTTATTTAAAAATTTCTTACTTTTCTACAAAGACTCCATACTCTTTAAGGAAAAAGACTGCGCATTTTATCCGCCACTGTGTTATTCATGAATAGGCAATCAAAATGGTTTTAAATATAGTAGTATCAGGGTTTGAAAACGCTTGTAGTGACAAGCACAGATTCCTTTATTACATTACCTGAATTTTCAACTTACTTACTGCTCATGATATTCCCTTTAAATATTCTCACCTCATATTCATCCTACCATCTCCTTTCTCTGTTGTTTTGCGTTAATAACTGCAGCAGAACAGTGAGCTTCCATTAAAATCATCCTTGTGTGGAAATACTCAAGGAATGTTGAATGTCCCATCAGAGTTAAAGTATTTTTATATGGGTGTGTGGGAATGACTAAAATTCATATTTTATTTACCCATTCATGCCTTAGGTATGTTATTTAAAAGCAAATTCATTAATTAGAAACATAGCACATATTAAATCATTTTCAATTATTAGTGCTTTATTATGAATTGGGATATGTAATTAGAAGGCCAGTAACCTAATGAGACTTTGAAGATATAAACATATTAGAGGTAACTTTAGCAATGTGAAATCAGCAGGGCGAGGTACAGAGTATTAGATCCTTCCAAAGGATTTAGGCTTCAGATGAAGCAGAGGATTTAGGCTTCAGTAACAGATGGTGGAAAATTGAGGGGGAATATGACATTTCTGTTTGCCTTTGATTCAGAGTTCTCTAACTGGTCCGCATTAGAGCCACCTTGGGAACTTTTAAACAATACAGAGGTGTGCCCCTCTCCTGGACCAGGTGTTGATTGAATCCATCTCTGGTGAGCCAAGCAGCCTTAGGTGTTAAAAGTCTTTACCATTAGGTTGTAATATGCAGCCAGACCTGGGAATCCCTCCCTTGGCTGGAGATTTGCTATAAGGGATCAAAAGAAGTTTAAATAAAACACCTTTGCTTACTTTACAGTTTTCATATCGGATCTGCCTTAGGTGGGGAATGTCACTACAGTTTCTTTCCCTCAAAACGTCTTATGCTATTTCTTTCTTTTTTATTTATTCACTTGGCTAGGACAAACAGTGATTGTGTGATTTAAGACCAGCATATGATATGCTCCAGTAGTTAAAACTGGTTAATTTGGTAAATTCTATATAGGTCAAATAATTATTTTTTAAAAGTCATAATTTATAACTTGTATATAAACAGTCATTCTACTAATAACAATCACATTCTTAATAACTGAATAATAATGAATGCACAGTTTATGATCTTTAATGAGTATTTATACACATTATGTTAGATCAGTTACAGTATTGTGTTCATTCAGATAAAAAATAATAAATGCTTTAAGAAGTATTTTTAGAATTCTGTATTATGTAGAATTTTATATTTTTTAAAATGTTTAAATAAAAAAACAAAGTACATCAGAGGCAGCATACAAAAAAAGCAATCTAGCATTATCACAATGAATTAATATGACTAACTCCATTCTGCCACAAGTAACACAGACAATGCAATGTGCAATATATGTCTTAAGTGTGGATATGAAAATATATGGGGTGTATATATATGGCTTGAAAATTAGAAACAGAAAGCTCAATCTGTCATAAATTCTCATTACAACAACATATATAATCTGATATTGGAAAATAGGATGGAAATAAGGAATGTGTGAAAACTAAAGATAACAGAGCTCACTGTTCATCTGTTCCTCAACTGTACCTTATTTCCTGGCATCCTTTAAAGATAGAATATTAATGAATTTTAGAATCAATTTATCAAGATAATTTGGCCATAAAGAGTGCTTATTTATTTCATAGCCTCAGCTTTCCAAATAAATTTTGGACTCACGTAAATATTAGCAGTATTTCAGCGCAAGGAAGAATTCCATAGCCTGGGAATGAGGCTTTACTTGAACTCTAAAGTCACCAGGGAAATGTGCCCATCACTTTTATCACAAGTAACAGTATCAGAACAGCTCGCTTAGGTCTAATCTTAAGGAAGATTTCACACAGTGAATGCTGTTTAGAAGATACAGAGTTAGTTTAATATGTTTTCTACTAATCCTCCTCCATTTTTCTTTGAAATTTACCTGACCTTAGCTATGTGAATTTCAAAGTTTCTAACCCAGCGCTTTTCAATATAAATGTAATGTGAGCTACATGCAGACTTTTTAATTTTCTAGTACTCAAAATAAGTAAGAAGAAATAAATTACTTTTAATAATATATTTAACTATTTAGCCAAAATATTATCATTTCAATATGTAATCAATATAAAATTATTAATGACATATTTTACACTCTATTTTTCATACTGTCTCCAAAATCCAGTGTACATTTATACTTAAAGCACATCATAAATCATAGTGGCCAGTTTCAAATGCTCAATAGCCACATGTAGCTAGTAGCTTCCATATTGTTCATGCTGTTCTAATGTCTTTAGTAGCCCATAATGTAAATGGAACACAGAACATCATAAAAATGAGTCTGCATGTAGTGAGGTGGATGGACCTAGAGTCTGTTATACAGAGTGAAGTAAGTCAGAAAGAGAAAAACAAATACTGCATGCTAACATATATATGGGATCTAAAAAAAGAAAACAAAGTGTTTCTGAAGAACCTAGGAGCAGGACAGGAATGAAGATGCAGACGTAGAGAAAGGACTTGAGGGCATGGGGAGGGGGAAGGGTAAGCTGGGACAAAGTGAGAGAGTGGCATGGACTTATATACACTACCAAATGTAAAATAGATAGCTAGTGGGAAGCAGCCACATAGCACAGGGAGATCAGCCCAGTGCTTTGTGTCCACCTAGAGGGGTGAGATAGGGAGGGTGGGAGGGAGACACAAGAGGAAGGAGATATGGGGATATATGTATATGTATAGCTGATTCACTTTGTTAAAAAGCAGAAACTAATACACCATTGTAAAGCAATTATACTCCAATAAAGATGTTAAAAAAATAAAATAAAATAAAATTGTATATAGTGAGAAGCAAAAAAAAAAATCTGCAAATCTTATTACTTAGACAATAATAATTTCATCCTCTTTTCTTCAGAGCATTTGATTAAAATTCTTTCATGTGTGAGTCCCTTTAGACTGATATAACTCTTGTTATCTTGAAATACCTGGGAATAGATTGCTTAATAAAAAAAATCAAAATATAGATAGATGAATATATGGTTAAATAGATAGCCATTGGCTATCTATCAACTAACCGATGATATAAAATGTACATTTGCAAATAACATATAAGTTGACTTTCAACCGAATTCATACAATGCCCAGAACATTAACAAGGGATATATGTGCTTCAGTGTTAACTGTGGTGACTATAATTTTGTAAACAGTGAATTAACGTGTCATCAAGTAAGAGGTATGGAATCCTTATAGAATGCAGAGAGGCTATACTAACACTCCTCCCCAACTCTCCAGTGATATATAAGTTATCTCTTGTTGACCTAGACAAATTGCAGAATGGATGAACTGAAATCATGGAATTAAAACTATTTCCTGGCACCATTACATTCTGCTTCTCTATATTTCAGAGTACAAAGGGCCAACACATTTCAACATCAAGTCAAATACTGGTGTATATTGTAACCACTTTAAAATGTAATAGTGATACCATTAAAAAGAACGTCTCTCATTTTCATGTTTTCCCTCAACTATGGAGTGTTATTCACACCTAAAGGACTGGGATAATGTCTTTCATGGTGCCGTATCTGTAGGATATTGAACAACTATATACCGAGTATAATTTTTCCCTAAGGGTATTTCATTATATCCTGTTTCCCCCTTAGTTTGCATGGAGAAATGAATCATTGACAAAATGGTGAAATTCTCTCATAGGAGAACAAAGTAATTTACAGTTTGTAGCTGTAAGCCAACAGAATAAAAAAATATATCCTAGATAAAAGATGTAACCAAGGGCAGTGCAGTAATAATCATTTAAAAACGTTTTGTTCTAGTATGAAGAAGCTATAAGCATATTTTGTCAAAAGCAGATTTGGTGAGATCTCCAAAGTAACATACTTTTTGTAGGCATACCTAGGAGAAAAATGACTAATTCTTGAGAGATAATTCATCTTATTCAATTCAGAGATGGAAAATCATTCTTTCACTATCTGAATTCTTTCACTCTAAAATATTTTCATTAATATCACTTTATAAAGATATAAAATTCATATGTTCACTCATGACAGAAAGCTTTCAGAATTTTGTTTCTCCTATTTGTAATAATAATTATACTATTAAAACACTACACTCGGGGCTTCCCTGGTGGCGCAGTGGTTAAGAGTCCGCCTGCCAATGCAGGGACACAGGTTCGTGCCCCGGTCCGGGAAGATCCCACATGCTGCAGAGCGGCTGGGCCCGTGAGCCATGGCCGCTGATCCTGCGCGCCCGGAGCCTGTGCTCCTCAGCGGGAGAGGCCACAACAGTGAGAGGCCCGCATACCGCAAAAAAAAACAAAACAACAAAAAAAAACCCACTACACTCAATATTTTCAAATTACTATGAGAAAGTGTTCTTATTGATCTTATTGATAATAAATGTGATTAGCATTTTAACTCTAAATTGTAGTTCGAGCCAATGTAATACTTATTGAATGCATATTCTTAGCGTCTACTACTGAATGTCAAGTGATGTGCTTGGAATTATGATACAATAAATAGCAGAATACAGTTTATGCCCTTAGGAGGTTAAAAAAAATACATGCAAAGATAATTTTAATGTAATTCATAAAAACAACTACCATTTTTGAGTCTTTCCAACCTGATAGACACTCTCCTTGGTGATTATATACATTACCTTATTTAATACTAAAAATAACCTTTTAGATAGATACTATTTTTCATTGTATTGGAGGAAGCTGAAGTTTTCCAAAATGTTAAATACTTTTCCAATGGACATGACAGAGGCATTATTTAAACTTAGATTTGTTTGATCTTGAAGTTCATGTTTTTAAATAGCTATAGTGAAAATAACCTCTACTTTTGAAACTGTTTAATTGCAAAAGGCATTGTACAGATGTTAAATCCTCTAAGAATGCAATGAAGTAAGTAATTAATTTCCCCTCACCCCCTTTTAGGAAATGCTTCACTGATATTAAAAATGAGCTGAACCTTAAATGATAATTAGGTATTTCCTGGAAGGGAGGAGATTGGGCATTCCAAAGATTTATGTTTAAAGACACAGAAGCTTTTTTAGGATTGAGAATTATTCCATTATGGTTAAAGGATGTGCTGTATAAGAACACAACTATGATGGTAATAAGGACAGTAAGAGAAAAAGCTATTGCTATAACTCAGATGGGAAGAAATTATTATATAGTAAACTAAGTCAGTGTTGGTGGGAATGGAAAGAAAGATATGTAAGAGAAGAGCAAGTAGAGGTATGTGGATGATAAAATGAGTGTAGTATTGAACATGTTGATTGTGAGATTGCTCCAGGTTATTCCAGTGGAGATGTCTAGGAGGCTGCTGGAAATAGAGGTCTGCATATCGGGTGGAGGAAGGGGTACTGAAACATGGAGAACTGATTTGAAAGTCATCAGTACGTAGGACTGACTGAAAGGGCTCAGAGACATAATGGAGAGCAACACAAGATGCCTAGATTATTATTTACAAGTTTATAACTAGGTTATTTTAACAAATCACTAAAATTTTTTTAACTTCAAGGGCTGAAGGCACATTTAAAGATGAGTGATAAAAATATGAAATGGAGATACATACTCTAAAAATAATCCTGAACCTAGAAATTTAAGGTATAGAAGGGGAAAAATCATTGGCACTTCATTCAATATAAAATAAGTGTATAACTCTTACCAATTTACAAAATAGGGTTTATTTAAGTAGTAATATCTTCTGGACTATCCAAAATAAGTTTTAAGTGACAAAATTCTCAATTGTTTATATGCAAATTTTGAGAAATATCCTTGTTACATAAATAATGCACAGCTTTAATCTGTTTAAGAAACAAAATAGATAGCTAGTGGGAACCTGCTGTAAAGCACAGGAAGCTCAGCTCGGTGATGACCTAGATGGGTGGGATGGGGGCGGTGAGAGGGAGGTCCAAGAGGGAGGGGATATACAGTTGATTCACTTCATTGTACAGCAGAAACTAACACAATATTGTAAAGCAATTATACTCCAATAAAAATATAGTTATAAAATAAAAAAGAAACAAAATGCTCTTGTAAAGTATATAATCTTCAAATTATTATATTGCTAAAAAACAAAATTCAACCAAGTAAATTTGAAGATCTAATTGGCTTTATTCAATGATTCATAAATAAGGCAGCATCTCTTCTAGCAACTGAAAGAACCCTCTGAGGGGTTATACAAAATGGATGGTTTTTATAGGGAGAAGGGTAGGGGAAGCTTTCTATTAGCAAAAGAAAAAAAGGATTATTTTTAGGTCAGGACATTTTTGGGGGTCCTGACCTAAAAATAATGAGATGGCATGAGTTTTATCATGCAGATTGCCTCCCTTTAAAATTCCCAAAATAATTGATTAATATTATTTCTGGGCAAAGTCAAACTGCAGTTAGGTTAAGTATTAAATCTAGGTTTGATATCATTGAAACAGGAGGGAAGGGGGCGGGGCGTAACCTTTAAAAGAATGTTTTAGCCATAGAACATTACAAAGACTTGTTAGAACCATCTGGGTCCAAATGGCGGAAGATTCCACTTCCAGTAGACCTTGAGCCTCATTATACACTCATTGTAATACATTAGCATGCTAGATGTATTAGCATGTGCTAAATGACACACCCACCAGCGCCATGACAGTTCTGAGGCCAACCACAAGAGGTCAAAAAGTGAGCGGTTGCCCAATTCCTGGAAATCCACACCCTTTCCCCGAAATAGTTGGAATAATCCTCCCACCCATTAGCCTACAAAATTACCAGCCCATAGAAATTAACCATACCATATTTTGAGGCCTCTTGCCTTTTGCTTTCTGGGATGGCCCACACTCTGTCTGTGGAGAGTGTTTCTCTCTAAATAAAGCCACGTCTTACCTATCACTTCCTCTCTGAATTCTTTCATGACGAAGCAAGAACCTCAAATTCACCAGGAGCATCATGGGCTATAGCAGAAGTGATGGCATTTTGGGTCTGTGGTTTTTCTCTTTAACAGTATACTATATAAAACAAAACAATAGTATGTGGCCTTCCAAATATTTTTTCTACAATGACAGACAACTTAGATCTCTCCCATCCTGCTTTTCCACTAGTAAATTATAATTGGGCATTTCCTGAAAATGTAATTGTACAACAAAAAATACATACCATAAATCTAAAAATATACATAATCCCATCAGTAACTAGTTTCTACAAAGTCATTTTTTTATGTTTCTGTTTTCCCTAAAGTCAACTCTTTTTTTTCTCTGGAGTTTGTGTAGGAACACAGTTTATCATAAGATCAGGAGAAAGTTTGAAATTAATTACCTTATCTACCCACTTCACAACCTATTGTAACTATAGGCATTTTACCAAAGGTCTATTGCTGCACTTTTCTGACTTAATGGAAATATGATTTACAACCCATTATCTAATTATAATGAAAATTTGTAATATTGTGATTTATAAAGAGAAATATATATTTGGTCTTCTATCCCTTTCTTGACTTAAGAGTACCTAAAACCCTTGGAATTTCCTGTTATAAAAGCTATAAAGGTGTTTTTTTTTTATGTTAATATGGTGACTTTTAGAAAGCCTTTAGGTAACTTAAGGATGGGGACTTGTTGCCAGGGGAACCAACTTCTTGATTATAGGGTTGATGCTTTCAGTACCCTACCCACCCAGAGGGGGATGGAGGTTGAATAAATCAACAATGGCCAATGATTTAATTAATAAAGACAAGTAATGAAGTCTCCATAAAAACCCAAAGGGACAGGGTGCTGAGAGCTCCCAGGTTGATGAACACACAGAGGAGCTGGAAGAGTGGTGCTCCTGGAGAGGGCCTGGAAGCTCTGTGTCCTTCCCCCATACCTTACCCTATGCATGTCCTCCGTCTGGCTGTTCCTGAGTTATATCCTTTTATAATAAACTAGTAATCTAGTAATAAAATGATTCTCTGAGTTCTGTGAGCAACTCTAGCAAATTGGCTGCCGTTGGTCCCTTTAAGGGCAGCATTCCTTGCAGAATTATCAGCAAGGTGATTTCCCCTTTCAGAGAGTCAAGTTCAGAATGCCCAGAATCTTAATAATAGCTGAAGTGGCATGTAAAAGTATTGCATTCAATAATTCCTCAGCATAGGGACCATTTTTAACTTTATCTCCACTGAAAATAAGGAAGCCAAGTTGCTTCCACAGCATTCCAAAACCAGAAGCTACTCCAAAATCTTATCTACTATCAATATAAATACTTGTAGTTTTGTTCTTGTCTAAAGTACAAGCTGACGTAAGAGGAGAATCTCTAGGGAACTTTATGTCATCCAGATCAACCTTCAGGATTTATGAGAAATAAGAAGGACTCTCAATATAATCTTGAGACATTACAGTCCAGGTGAATTGTTTTTCTTCTTAAGTGAAGGTAAAGAGCTATTGGCTAGCTTCATCAAGTGGAATACCAAAGAATGCACCGCATAAATCAATGGAGTGCATTGATAAGGAGGCTTCAATTGCTGGAGTTGAAGATTAAGAATTTTGGCGGTCTTCCTTGGGGGTGGCTCATCTACAGTATGAGAGAGCTTGTTTGCCAGATTAACTAAATCTGGTGTGGACATAGTTTCCCGTTTCATTCTGATCCTTTTTACTAGAAAGGAAATGTCCCGGTGTAGCCCATTAATAAACATAGAGTTAAAAGCTACTTGGGTGGAATCAACAACTGAAGGAAAAGCAGAATTTTTTTTTAAAATATTGAAGTAGTATTCATGAACAGGTTCATCAGATTGTTGTGTGCAAGCCTGAATTTTGTTCCAATCAGCAGGCTTTGGAGAAACCCTAGAAATTGCTCAATGAATTTGCCTAACAATTGCCCAAGCCCAATCATATAATAAGTTAGTGGGTTGCTCTCTGAGCTGTAATTCTAGAAAGTTTTCAGGACTTTCCCAATTGACAATTTTCATCCAGTGCTCAGACTGACCTTCACCGATAAGCATATGAACTATAAGTCAGAGAAACCAGGTTAAGTTTGAATGATTATATTAAATACCTCAGCAAGTCTGTGAGGGTCTTTTGTTATTTTGGGAAAAATTTTGACTATGGCTCATAGCTCAGCTTTAGTCCAGGGAGTATAAGAAATTAAGGGTTTAGCTTCTGAATCCTCAGAAATCTTAATTTTAAAGAGAAAAGTTCTGACAAGCTCAGAGGAAAAGTACATGGGAAGAGTTTGAGAGAAAAGGGAAAGTTTGGTGAGAGACTTAGTATGGGGGATTTGAGGGGAGGGTGGAGGTGTAGGCAGCATAGAAGGGAAGGGAGCAGATGGTATTGGAGATAGAGTCTGGCCTCAAGGAGCCCAGGGACAGAGACAAGATGGCACCAGAGGTGGAGCCTGAGGCAAAGAAGCCAAGGAAGAACTTAAGGCTTTGATGCCATTTTATCTACCATTAATCATCTGTTTGCCCCAGCTAATCTTAAAATCTTATTTTGCAGAGGGGCAATTTTAGACTCCTGATAACATTTGTTAGCCTTAAAATACCAATTAAAATAAGCATTCTACTCAGTCCTAGAAAATTTTGAGCTATTATAATGCAATTCAGTTTTAAAGAGATTAAATTTGGAGACTTCAAAAATTCCCCATAATGGCCATTAATGTTCTAAACTGCCTTTGGTCAGGTCAGTCCATTTAGTTAGAAATACACAAGAGGAAGTGCAGTGGTTTTTAAAGTTGGCTGGAGTCCCTGTAATGGTGGGGCACCCTCAAAGTACTTAGATAACTGGGATTCCATTCTCTAGAGATTTTTCCTCTAGAGAAAAACAATTTTTAAGCAGCTTAAATAGTTTATTGCCCTGATGGCTAAATTCAAATAGTTTGCAAGCCAATCCCAACCAGTCTTAAAGAGGCAGCTTGGTCCCAGAGGAAATAGGCTGACGTTTTTTTTTCTTTTAGCCAGCCTCCAGGAGACAGGTGGCACTGCTTCAGAGAAACAACCCCATTCCTGAAAGAATGGGTCAAAGGCTAGCGAGCTTCAGGAGAAGTAGTCCCTGTCCCAAAGGGAATAGGCCAAAAGCTAGCCAGTTTTGGTGAAACAGTCTGATCCCAAATCCAACACTAGTGCCAAATGAGTACTTGCATATAGAACAAGGCCTTAACCAGAAAGACAAAACCTTTAAAAAGATCCAAAATAAAGCCTGGAGAGCTTCAAATGGAAAGAGGCTGCAAGTTCAGATCCAGGAGAAAGACATACCTTCAAACTCCAGCTTCCATGAGAAAAGTGGTGGGCAACACAGGGCTGGATTATGGGTACCTCAGCAGAGCTGGAGTCCTCAGGAGTCTTCTCTGGTCCCTTTACATGCCACCAAAATGTTGTTCTGAAACCAATAGACTGCCAGATATTTCTCCAGCAAAGATGGGTTTATTTGGAATCAGCATAGAATTGCAATTTTCAAGTTCCTGCATGGCAAGGGAAGAAGAACACCTTTATGGAGGAGAAAAGGAGGTTGAGAGGGCTACAGTAAACAAAGAATCCATGGCTTTCATTGGCCAAGTCCTTGCCAGGAAAGAAGCAGAGTCTTTCTTCTTCCTCTTCCGTTCTGCTACTGCTCCAGGGCCTAAGAACTTCCCCTTTCTGGTCTCCCAATTCTATTTAATTGAAGCTTACAATAGTGTCAGAATTGAGGTGAACTGTAGGACTCCCAGCTGCTATCCCAAGAATTGCTTTTTGGTGTGGGGAAACCCCCCATAGCCCCACACCCCCGGGAACATTGGAATTGATGCCAGACCTGTTTAAACATCCTCTTGCATTTTAATATATTTTGCAGAAATTCTTTTTAAATGTAATAATTGTGCACCCGAATATGTATCTAATGAAAAGTGAGCAATCAGAAATCACAATTTCATCAACTACATATAAATAGAAAATTTAAAACAGATCTAAAGATATGAGAAGGTTTGGGTGGGAAGTAACATACTGATAATGAGTAGTTTTATGATTTACTCCATTTGTACTTAATTACTTTGACTCATTACAACTGACATTCTAAATATTTTAGCATGCATGGAAATTCTGATGCTTATGACTTTTTCTCAGTTTTTCTTGACTTCTTTTACATGCATGAAATAAAATTTAAGAATAAGTCTGCAAAAACAATGGCAGTATGTTAATAAAAGTTTTTCCTACTATATTTTCAACATGAAGAAACAAATACTTCCAATCTTGAAAATATTATTTAAAAACAAAATTTCAATATGAATTTTATGCTAAAATTAATATGATTGAGTGTTATTGAATGTTTTTCATAAAGAAGTTAAAGTCAAATAATAAATTTTTTTGTTGTTGTTGAAGATCGCATGCAATACACAAAATTTTGAACAAGCTATGGTTTTAGATATTTATTTCTCACTACTTGTATCTATGACTATATTTTGGTCACCAATGACATGATTTAATGTAAATTACCTTATTGTAAAGAAATGCAGAAAGTTATCACAAAATGTGGGAAATATCCCACTGTAGATTGTTTTGCTTCATTTTTCTTCCTCTCTGTTCTTTTGCCTTGACTGTCTCCTCCAAGAAATTTCAGAGTTATTATGCAATTGATGTCTACATATATGAGCCTTTTCCAAGAGTTTAAATGTATTAAAAACAAACCAAAACAAAATAAAAATCAAAAAATGAAACAAAATGAAAAACCTCAGTTTCCTAGCGGTCTTCGTTAACCCTATGGGAGTATTGTGACATCACTAATCACTACTTTTTGAATGATAAAGAAATATAAAAAATTCTTATTAAGAGCCTTTATTAATGGATCCTTTCAGTAAATTGCTCTCCTTCCCCATGCAAAATAAACTATCCCCAAGGATGCTTTCAAAAGTACAATATTATACTGCTATACCATAGAGCTCAGATCTTCTCAACCAAATCAAGTTGAGTTTATGCTATTTCACAGTTGTGTAAGTCAGGAATTTGGACAGAGCTTAGGTGGTTTTTCTCTCTTTTTTAAAATTAATTAATGAATTAATTAACTTCATTTATTTATTGGCTGCATTGGGTCTTCGTTGCCATTCACAGGCTTCTCATTGCAGTGGCTTCTCTTGTTACAGAGCATGGGCTCTAGGTACGCGGGTTTCAGTAGTTGTGGCTCATGGGCTCTAGAGTGCAGGCTCAATAGTTGTGGCACACGGGCTTAGTTGCTCTGCAGCATGTGGGACCTTCCTGGACCAGGGCTCAAACCCATGTACCCTGCATTGGCAGGTAGATTCTTAACCACTGCACCACCAGAGAAGTCCCAGTTAGGTGGTTTTTCTACTCCACTGAGCTTGAACTGAGGTCACTTGGTGGAATTCTACATTTAGATGAACTGATATGGAGGGTCCAAAACAGGTTCAGTGAAGGTCTGAAGCTGTGATAGTAATATCAGGAAGTCTGGGCTCAGTTGGAACTGTTGATGGTATGCCTTGTCATGACCTATTCAGCATGGTGATCTCAGGGTATTTGGAATTCTTATAAGTCAGTCCATAACTCCCAAAGAGAGGTTCCAAAGGATAGAAAGTGGTCCCAGAAACTGGTACAGTGTTGTTTCTGTCATATTCTATTGGCCAAAAGAGGGCACACTCAAGTTCAAAATGAGTGTCAAATAATTTTATGAACATTTTTAATCAGCCACAACATTCACATAGAAAAGATAGGGTTTCAATAACATATTCAGAAGAATTTTCACTATTGTAAATAGGAAAACTGTGGCTGCAGTTTGTTGAAGATTTGAGAACTGAAAAGATAGATTACCTGGAGAAGGTAATGTTTGATGAGGCTTTGGAGCTAAACAGGTCTGGGTTGATATCCTGGTGTTGGGAAGAAGACATTTTCTTCTACCCTGCAAAGTTTTCCTGACCAGTCTAAGAATTAAATTGGCATAAAACAGACCAACAGGAGAAAATCCAACAAAACTTAGTAACATGTATACACGGGAGAGACCTAGGAAAACTGAGTAACTCGCCAAAATGGCTGAAACCCCTCACTTTAAATATCATCTTCCACTAAAGACAAAAGAGGATATTGGGGGGTAGTGGTTTGGAAACTCAAAGAGGAGGAAGGCAATTGACATGGAGATGGAAAAACAAATGTTTGGTAAACAAATGTTGGCTGAGCCATGCAGAGACAATGGGACAGAAAGGAATTTTAATAAAAGATCTTTGCGAGGTTCCTCCCTGTCAATAGCACCTAATTCATACAATAGTTATCTATGGTGATGGCTGCCTTCCTTGAATGGGTTCTCCATCTACATTCTTTAGGCACCTAGGGAGAAGGTCAAAGGTTCTTCCTGAGTCTTTTGGGCCTTGATTGTTCAAAATAATCCACATGCCAAAGAGACATTTTGGTGGGGCAAATTTTCCCCCCTACACTGGATCTGCCATTTGCTAGTTCTTTGAGTTAGAAAAGTTACTTAACATTTCACTCAGTTTCTCATCTGCAAAATGATGATGTTAAAACCTACTTACAAGATTAAGTATTAGCTATATTAATCTGTATTAAGACATAGCATAGTACTTTGAACATAGTAAGCATTCAATGTCTTGCACAGTTATTATAGTTGAACTTCTGGTAGGTTGGTAGTAAAATTCCGGGCAATTCAATGCAGAAGTGTAGCTGTTGCAGGAAGGGGGACCCCTTCCAGGGCCTGAAAGTGGGCTGTTGTCTAATACTCAGAAATTAATTGTCCAAGGAGACACACGTGCTGACAAAGCAAGAGGTTTTATTGGGAAGGGTGGAGAGCAGGAGGGTAAGGGAACCCAGGAGGACTGCTCTGCCACGTGGCTCACAGTCTAGGGCTTTATGGTGGGATTGTCTCAGGCCAATCACTCTGACTCAGGGTCCTTCCTGGTGGCTTGCTCATCACTCAGCCAAGATGGATTCCAGCAAGGAGGATTCTGGGAGGTTGGTAGGACATACGGACTGGCGTCTCCTTTTGACCTTTCCGGAATCCTTCTGGTTGGTGGTGGCTTGTTAGTTCTGTGCTCCTTCGTTCTGTGTTCCTTACCAGAACCTCCTGTCATAAAATAACTCATGCAAATGGTTACTGTGGTGCCGGCCAGGGTATGAGGTTTCAATCAGTGTTTCCCCTAACATAGTTATGAGAAGAATGCACCATCAAGAACAACAAATTTAGTTTTAACTTTTAATTGATTTGATAATGTCAACAATCAAATCTACCATTCTACTTAATTGTGAACAATATTCTGGATTGTGTCATTCAGTGTAAAATTTTATATGATTAATAAGTTTAAGAACCAGTAATATCTTATAAAATTTTGAGGATGTTGAAAATTAAACTAATTCTAGAAGCTATTGTTTGATGATGAATAATACTTTAAAATTAGTTTGAAATTAGTTTGAATAGAGACAGATCCTAAAATGTATTTGTAAAGGTGGAACTATTTTGAAGGTATAATTTTCTATGACGCAGATACTGAAGAAAAGTCTAAACCTTCCCTTAATACCAAGATCAAAAATCTTTAGGACTCTTCCTGGATGCATATATAGCATTCTTTAAATAATACACATAGAAAACAGATCAGTATAATCCTTTTAGGCATTAACACTCTAGTGATAAACTTTTTCAGAATTTTTAAAACTACTTTCCAAACTTAATTTACATAGTAACATTTTAAAATCTCACTTAACCTAATGTTAATTCATTCCCTCAAGAGTAAACTTGGTGCAGCCCAAAGTAATTGTTATGAGAAGCCACTTACTCTGATTAAACTCTCTTAGTGTTTTCATAGAAATCTACTTTATTGGAAAACAATATTACAAGAAATGGCTTAAATGTTCCTTTTGCTAATGCCACTTGAATGCTGTTGGTCCTAAAGAAAAAACTTAAAGAGATATAAAAAGTTAATTAGATATGGCACATGCAAATGATTATGATTACTTAATTAGCAGTATTCCTTAAATTGGCACAATATGTAACCAAATATGTAGCTTAATGGCTTTGTTATTAATCGATTCTTAACATAAATAGTTTGAAGCTCTTGTTTTGTAATGTTCATTATAAATAGTCCCTGTGGGAATCTCAACTTTATTTCATTAAAACTCCTGCCTGCTACTAATTGCTGCTAGGAAAACATGCACAAATTAATTGTGTTTTAGGAGCCAATGATATAAATATACAAGCTTCTGCATTGTTTGGGTGACTGCTATATAGTAGGTCATTCTTTTCCACTGTGATAGATAGCATACAGTACTTGGCAACACTGACCTATTTTAAATCAATAACAGTAAGTCTAACTATTACAGAGGTTAAAAAAAATTGTTTGAAAATGCTTTGTTTATCATGCCTGCTGGGACAAAATATGAATTTAGGTTATAGGCAATTAATTTGTAAGTTTTAACTACTCTTCTTGTGCGAAACAATCATTAGTCTCTAGCAAGGATGACTTGTTGCCGAAACACCCAGCCTCTGTCCACCGGTGCTGAACAGAAATGCGGAGACAGAACTTTGGAGGAGAAGGAAGGAGTAGCTTTGCCAGGCAAAGGGGGCCACAGCAAGCTAACACTCTCAAGACTGTGCCCCCCTTCCTGGGAAATGGAAGGGTCTTATAGTTTCAGAGCGGAAAACAGGGCTATAGATAAGGATCAGGGCCGTGTAGTCTTGCATTCTTCTTTCCTCCTGGAGGCATTGAGATCATTAGGGCTGGAGTCAGGTGGTTCCGGAATAGGTTCTGGTGGTCCTCGAGGTTATTGTTCCATGACCCTTCTGGGATGAAGAATGCTTACAAAGGAAAGGAGTGTTAAGGAGTGTTGTTTTGGAAAAGTAAACATCAGGTGCATAGAACAACTTTAGCTAGAGGGCAATCATTTTCAGAGGGCAAGTAAGCAAGAAAGAGAGGGGGAAAAACATCAGTAGGAGACTGATTGAATGGGTGGAAAGAATAGGGCTGAATAAGGCCTATTCTTCTCAACTAGTTTCTGCTGCAGCAGCTTGATGAACATTAACTCGGTTAGTACTTTTGAAAGAGAGACTGAAAAAAAATTTTTTTAATTCACAGATAAACATAGTCCTGCTCGTTGATAATTCCTCCCCAGTCTTTTACTGTTACAAATGTCCTGTTACAAATGCACCACAAGAGATGAATTTAAAACCCCAAATATTAAGGTGGACTGAAGGGAACAAATCACTCTGGCTTTCAAGTGCAGATTGATACCAATCAGAAGAAAACAGTTTATCAGAAACAGACTCACGGACTTAGGAAACAAACTTCTGGTTACCAAAGGGGAAAGGTAGGGGGAAGGATAAATTAGGAGGTTGGGATTAACATACACACTACTAGATATAAAATAGATAATCAACAAAGACCTGCTATACAGCACAGGGAAATCTACTCAATACTTTGTAATAACATATATGGGAAAAAATCTGAAAAAGAATAGATATATGTATAACTAAATCACTTTTCTGTACACCTGAAACTAACACAATGTTGTAAGTCAATTATTTTATCCAAAATAATATTAAAATTAATAAAAAAGAACCCTGTTTATATCATTAGCTGATTGCTGATGTCTTAGCTTGTGGTTTTCACAATACAGTATTTCAGAATACTAAGACCAGCTATCAGCAGGGGAAATGAACAGTAACAACGTAGGCAGAAATATCTTCATACTTTGATGAAATAATATTTGTTTAACATGTTTTTATTGACCTTGGATGGTACCGTGTCTATAACTTTATTTTACTATTGTTTTATTTTTTTTCAATTGTTCGATAATGAAATAAAATTATACCTTTTTCACAATTTTTCCTTGTACTAATCCTTACAATATTTTTGTGAAATTGGCTACATACATTATCTGAAATCTGTGCTAAAAATACTCTTGCAATCTATGAAAAACCAAAGCACACATAAATGTCATATCTCAGTTAAATGGGGAGATGAGCAAATCTTTAATGACTGTCAAGCACATTATATAAATATTTCACTGAAGTAAGATATGAGATAAAGTACAATTGATTTTGTCTATCTGTAAAAATAATTCAGATAGAAAAAATAGTCATTTTGACAATTAATTTAAAATGAATATGCTTACTTTTTACAGTGGTTCAACATATCTATGGATCAAAAAATGAAAAGCATGAGAAAGTTATATTGTGAATAGTATTCCTCTGTCTCCCTCTATCTCTTATCTTCCCAGTGTTTTCTTTCCATCTGACTATAGGACAAGGATACTAAACATATTGTTAACATAGCTGTCTTTTATTCCTGTCAGTGTATATTTCCAATTTCAATGGAGCATGAGGGTTTCCTGATTTTCTTTGAATATTTTATAGATGTACCAAAACTTACATAAGCAGTGCTCTATTGATTAATCTTAATGTCCTATATTAATGTTCTATGCTATTATGATTAATGTTAATAATAATCTTGTACATATTATTTCCCATGTGTATGAATATATCTCCAAGAAAAAGTCCCTAGATTGGGAATTCTGGTTCAAAAGATATTTTTATTTCTGGTAGATATTTTCAAATTGTTACAAAACTAGCATACCATTTACACTCCCATTGGCAATGTATGAGATTATCTACTTTCTCCACAGTTTCCCTAGACAAAGTGTTTTCTTTTTTTTTTTTTAACATCTTTATTGGAGTAAAATTGCTTTACAATTGTGTGTTAGTTTCTGCTTTATAACAAAGTGAATCGGCTATACATATACATATATTCCTATATCTCCTCCCTCTTGCGTCTCCCTCCCACCCTCCCTATCCCACCCCTCTAGGTGTTTACAAAGCACCGGGCTGATCTCCCTGTGCTGCGAGGCTGCATTCCACTAGCTATCTATTGACAAAGTGTTTTCTAACTTGGATTTGTGACAATTTGATAAATAGTGTTACATCTGGATACCTTAAACATACATTTTTCTATTTATGAATGATAAAGAACACTTTTTAAAATTTTAAAAGCTAATTCTATTCTCATTCCATTCCCAACCACACATTTTGTGTGTGTGTGTGTGTGTGTGTGTGTGTGTGTGAATTATCCATTCATTTTCTTTGCCCATTTTTTGCTTTCCTTGTTGGATTTTTTTTCTTTACAATTCCTAGTGGGACTCATACATTAAAAAGATTAGTCCTTTTGGGCTTCTCTTGTGGCGCAGTGGTTAAGACTCTGCCTGCCAGTGCAGGGGACATGGGTTTGAGCCCTGGTCCAGGAAGATCCCACATACTGCAGAGCAATTAAGCCTGTGCCCCACAGCTACTGAGCCTGTTCTCTAGAGCCCGCGAGCCACAACTACTGAAGCCTGCACACCTAGAGCCTATGCTCTGTAACAAGAGAAGCCACCACAATGAGAAGCCCACGCACCACAACAAAGAGTAGTCCCCACTTGCTGCAACTAGACAAAGCCCACGCTCAGCAACAAAGACCCAACACAGCAAAAAATAAAAATAAATAAAATAAATAAATTTTAAAAAAAGATTAGTCCTTTTAATATAGGTTGCAAATATTTTTTTCCCATTTATATATCTATATATTTCATATGTTTGCTTTGCTATTCTGAAGGGTTAGGTTTTTTAAAATCAATTCTCTCAAGATATAATTGACTTATAATAAGAGGAATCCATTTTTAATGCACAGTGAATAAATTTTTATAAAACACATAATCACCACAAAAATCCAGTTGTAGGGGTTTCCCTGGTGGCACAGTGGTTAAGAATCCGCCTGCCAATGCAGGGGACATGGGTTCGAGCCCTGGTCCGGGAAGATCCCACATGCCGCGGAGCAACAAAGCCCATGCGCCACAGCTACTGAGCCTGTGCTCTAGAGCCCGTGGGCCACAACTACTGAAGCCCACATGCCTAGGGTCCGTGCTCCACAACAAGAGAATCCACCACAATGAGAAGCCCATGCACTGCAAGGAAGCGTAACCCCTGCTCGCTGCAACCAGGGAAAAGCCCATGCGCAGCAACAAAAACCCAACGCAGCCAAAAATAAAATAAATAAAATAAAAATAAATAAATTTATTAAAAAATTCAGTTGTAGAACATTTCATTCACTCCAGGAAGTTCTTTTTTGCCCTTTTGAGAAATATGCCTCTTACCCTGGGCAACCATTTTTCTGTCACTATAGACTGGTTTTGCCTATTCCAGAATATCAAATAAGTGGCATTATAATGTGTTTATTTTGGGCTTCCTTTGATTAACATAATGCTTTTAAGATTCATTCATCTTGTTGTCTGTATTAGTAGGCTTTTATTTTAGTTTTTGTTTTTCTTTTCACTTCTTACTGCTGAGCAGTATTTCATTATATGAATAGGCCAAAATTTCTTTATCCACTCACCTGTTGGACTTTTAGGTTCTTTCCAGGGTGTAAGTATCGTGAGTAAACCTTCTATAAACATTCATGTAGAAGTTTTAACGTGTAAAAATATTTTCATTTATTTCAGGTAAATGTTTAGGAGTGTAATTCTTGTGTCATACAGTGTTTTTTAACTTTCTAAGAAAATATCAACAGTTTCCAAAGTGACTGAATCACCAGCAATGTGTGAGAATTCCATACATTTGTATTTCAGTTTTTTGGTTTTTTTTTTAATTTAGCCATTCTGATGGGTAGTTAGTGGTATCTTATTTTTCTTAATTTATATTTACCAGATGACTTTGATGTTGACCATCTTTCATGTACTTATAAGCATATCTTCTTTTGTGACATCTCTATTCATCTTTTGTCAGTTTTTAATAAATTACTTGTTTTCTTATTGAGATGTAATAGCTCTTTTTCTGTATGCTAGTCCCATATCACATGTGTATATTTCCAATAAATTAGTTTACTTTTTCAGTTTCTTACCAATGTTTTTTTAAAAAGTAGAGATTTCAATTTTTGTGAAGCCTAATTTATTATTTTCATGTGTTTCATGTCTAAGATCTCTTTGTTTGAAAAAATTATCCTATGTTTATTTCTCTGTATTGTTATTTTGTTTTAGGTGTTTTTAATTTGTAGAAATGGTATTATTTAATGTTTAATTTGATTTCTTACTATTTTCACTAAATACTCTAATTTTAGTACCTACTAATATTACTCTGCATGTGTCTTATCTGTTGCTTTTAACTGTTTAATATTTTATGAGGTGCCTCCACTACGTATTACCTACTGACGAGAGGATGACTGTGTACTCAGATTGGACCCTCATTTCCCAGACCTTAGACCTCTATCTCTAGTGAACTAGATAGAACCCTACATACTCTAAGTCCCAGTAGTACTCACACAGCTCTTAAATTAGAAGTGAAGGCTCCAGGCACCCCTCTATCTCTATCTCTAACACTCAGAGCTATGCTGATACTATCTACCTTGAAATTAACAGATAATTTTTCTATCTCCTTCATTCCTAATTTTGCCACTCCCTAGAAGAAGCCACACATTCCTAGGATTCTCATCTTAGATTATGAATCTTAGAATTCATACCTTGCATTCTAATTTCCTTCTGGCTCTTTTTATCCTTTATTCTGTCCCCATCTTTCATAACATTTCTAGAAGCCCCTCTTGCCTTTCAAGCAAATAGTCTGACAACAGCAGAAAGTATATCCTCATTCTCTTCTCTGGAAGTTTTTTTTGTTGTTGTTGTTTGGGTTTTTTTTTCTTCTTTTTTTTTTTTTTAACTTTCTTAAGACCAAGCTCTGATCTCCTTTAAGCATACTGATTCCCCTGTAGCCTTTTAAAATTGTGGTGATTTTTTTCTCCTCCAGCCATGAGCCTTAAAGTGAGCTAGGAGTCTTTCTTGCTTCATGTTTCCTCTTCCAAACTACTCTTCTTCCCTCTTGTACAAATACTCCCAGCACTGACTCTTTGTTGCTAAGATAATACGAGCTTTTGTTTGTTTTTTTTTTTTTTAGTCATCTACACACACACAGGTTATCTCTCTCACTTATTCAAGGTTTTAACTCCTGTCATACTATCATATTCCTCAACACTACTCCTGTCCTAATTCCTGATGATTTCTATATCTAGAGTTAGGATCACACCAACAGCCTGGCCTATATTCCCTTGAACTTCTTTCCCTATTCTTGTGTTTATTATTGTCTTACCACCTACCTCAGCCAGTCACTCACTGAATATGCCCCATTACCAATATGTACCATTACCTCTCCATGCACTCAAATTCAATTATCCTGCTCTCTGACCACCATGTCCTTTCTTATTAAGCTAATCACTTCTGGCACAAGATTCTAACAATCGTTCAGCCCCACAGGGACTGCCAATCCATTAACCTTACCAATATTTCATGCTCCTTCAGCCTCCTCAGGTATTTAACTCCTCCTTGTCAAGATAAATTTTGCAGGAAATCACAAACATTGTAATCACTTCCTTGCACATGCTTTCAATTCTTTTGTGCCTTTCTCACTTTCTTTTGGCTCCAACCTGGTAAAATCTTATCATCATTCCTTTATCTTTATTTGCTCCTATGTGGTCTACTTGATACCCTTTGAACTGAATGCACTTTCCCCAGATATCTATATAGGTTGCTCCTTTTCCTTCTGTAAGACTTGACGAAAGTGTTATATCCTTAAGGCCTGCTCTTTCTCCTTTTGAAATATTGCACTACTCCTCCCTACACTTGGGTTTCCTATCTCCTTGTCTTCCTGTTCTGCTGTATTTTCCTCCATAACAGTTATACTTTCTAATATACTATTCTTTTCTTTATTTAATTTATCTACTATTCTCCCCTATCCTCTCAGATACAGGATAGAACGTGAGCTCTAGCTACCATTGTCTGGAATTTTTGTATGTTTGTATGTTTTTTTCTTTTTGTTTTTTTGGGGTTTTTTGCAGTACGTGGGCCTCTCATTGTTGTGGCCTCTCCCATTGTGGAGCACAGGCTCTGGACGCGCAGGCTCAGCGGCCATGGCTCACAGGCCTAGCCGCTCCGCGGCATGTGGGATCTTCCCGGACCGGGTCACAAACCTGCATCCCCTGCATCGGCAGGCTGACTCTCAACCACTGTGCCACCAGGGAAGCCCTGTTTGTATGTTTTTTATGGAAGTATTCTCAGTTCCTAGAACAATGTTTGGTTCATAGAAGTAATTTAATAAATACGAAACCATATATTCAATAAATGAATGAACAAATGCAAATTGCCTCCAATAACTGGTGCTTGTAGCACAGATAGTCCTGACCTGGGCACAAATGTGCCTTTCCCCTTCTAGATATTTGTGAGAATTTTCAAGTATTTTCCCAAAGCTGAAATAACTCCTAATTGGAGGTATCAGTACTAAAACCTCATACATATATACATATATATATTAGTTCTTCCCATTGCACTATTTTGCCTCAGAGCAAATTTATTTTCATATGATGCTTAACTGAGAAAATATTTGTTCTCCAGAATTTGTGATATGTTGTACTTCTATTAAAATGTTATTACCACATATACATTTATTATAAATATAGTAGAGACACTGAATAAGAAAAAACTTGTGACTCCAGATCTCAGATTTCTATAATAGAGAATGGATAATGATACAAAATGATTCAATTCATTCCCAGGCTACTTTCAAAAAGGATAGATAATTTTGTGAAATAAAATTTATGTATGTTCTTTCCTAGGTAAGATGATTTGCGGTAATTGCCCTATGGGAATTTTAACAAGCTCTTGGAAGCAAAGGGAATTTTTTTTTAATTAAAAAGAGTATTGTCTGTCTATCTTCTATAGCAAGGCACTTTGCCGCAGCAATTTACTTTGTAACGCCATGTTCAACACAGTACCAACCACTATTACAGTCATAGTATCTAGATTATACAAGGCTCTGTACTCCAGGAAGTTAAAATTCTTGAGCCTATGCATGTAGATGTCTTCTTTATAATATATTTACATGTTATGTAGCATATTTGAGGGTGATTACACAGCTGGTAGCAGTTTGATTTATGTTTAACATAACTTCATATTCATTTTGTAAATTTCTCTCCACATTGCTAATTAAGACATGTCAATGGCTATTCTAAAAGGTATTAAATCAGCAAAAAGTGTTCAAATGATAAAGGAGGGAAAGCTGGTAATATTTTCTCCAGTATTATTTTACCACTTGGTTAATGAATGTAACCATGACTGCTAATTTCTTTCTAGAATGTAGAAAAATTATTAACAAGCTTTTTTTTTTTGCTTTCCTAAAGATGGATCAGTTCAAGTCACCGGTTTAAGACATGAACTGCAGGATACTTAAGTAAGTGATAGTTGAAGTAAATAGAACTTTTTTGAAAAATAAATAAATCAGATTTAGGATCATCTAAGAGATTCATGAAATATGTTAATTTTGATCATCTCAGACTACTTGGATTGGCATTATTATGAGAACTGAAGAACTGACTCAAACTTAACTTGCTATTGGCTTAAACATTGGCTAATAATTCTAAAAGTGTCTTGAACAGTGTGAGAGTTTGAATAATGCCCCCTCCCCAATATATTGAGATCCTAATCCCTACAAACTGTGAATGTTACCTTATATGGCAAAAAGAGACTTATCAGATGTGATTAAGTTAAGGATCTTAAGGAGAGATTATCCTGTATTACCTGAGTGTGCACTAAATGAAATCACAGGTCTCCTTGTATGGGGGAGACAGATTTGACACAGAAAAGAAGACCATGTGACTAAAGTAGATGAAAATAGAGGGAGGCAGAGGGCAGCAGAGTCAGATAAAGATGGTTCTCTGCTGGCTTTAATGTTGGAAGAATGGGCCAAGATTTGTGCTCCCCCATTCTTTGCATGCCTGTGTCACAACACCTAGTTACTATCATCCAGGAAGTGGTATTTCTGTTTTCTACTGTGGTAGGGAGAGATTTGGAGGTCTATCCTCACTTCTGACTTTACTACAGAAAACATCTAGAATGACTTTAATTCTGGTTTTAAGATTTCTCTGGAATTTTTTTTCAGTTCTGAATATTTGAGAGTGATAATGTTCAGGACATGCTACCTCAAAATATGGCGTATTGATGTTTTGAATATTTTAAGCTCAAAGAGTTTGAGGAAACAGCAGAAGCAGGAAGGTCACTGACCTTCTCTTTCCTCTCCCTTCTTTCGTGAAACAGGTCATAAAACCTTCATGTGAAAGGTGTCCTATCTATACTCAGAAGAAAGGAGTATCCATATCTCTGAAGACAAAAGGATGCCAAAAAGAATCCTAACAAATAAGCTTGCTTAGTTTCTCCAAGATTACTACAATTCCTCCATACTACTCACCCTATCTCATTCCTCTACCACTGCCCATGTTCATCAAACCTAGCTTAAAAATACACAGGTCTGTTTCTTTGGGTCTTTATTTCCTTATTAATTTTCCTGTGTCACATAAAATTTATATTAAATAAACTTTTATGCTTTTCTCCTGATCTGGGCCTTGTCAGTTTAACTTTCAGACCTAGTCAGAGACACTATGAGGGTCAAGGAAAACTTTGTTCTCTCCTACAAGAGTAAAAAGCAGGAAGTATATGTAGACTTCTCATGCTGGTTAAAGAGCTATGACTCTTGTCATGCACGCTTACTCATAAGAAATAAAAATAATAGAATATACCTAACGTGCCTCAGAATTAAGAACAATTTCATCATTCACCTTCTGTTTCCTAAGAAGATTTTAATAGATCTTTAATGTTACTAATTATTTTCACTTCCATTCACTATTTCCATAATATCATTGTGGAAGCTTCAGTATCTAAGCCTATTTAAATGTCTAAATATGAAAATAATAAGGCATTTATGATCATTTCTCAGCAAAAGCGAAAAATACCCAAAGTACCTGTTCTCAGGATTCTTCCATTTTATTCAGTCTAGACAGACAGGAAGGAAACAAATAGAGGACAGTGTGGAAGGAGCTAGTATTACAAGGAAAAATAAGGCACAGCTTAATAGAGACTTCTCATTTTTCACCAAAATTCACAATGTACTCTTTTACCTGAGACAGTACAGCTACACTGTACCAGCCAGCCTCCAGTTGAGGTCAAGTGTAGTCATATGATAGAGTTTCATTCACTGAAATGTGCTCAGAAGTTACATGTACAGCCTTCAGGTCTGGCCCATAAACACACAAATCAAAATAAAAAACTGCTATGCTCCCTTTGTTTTCATGCTTGTCATCTTCTGACTAGCATGGGTGGCAGTGACCCCAGTTACATGAAAATTGTAGCCTGGCTCCACTCAGCCTGAGACTCTGAGCAAAGATGTGGAGAAGAGTCATATCACTGCCATACCTGCATGCTCCCTGTTAAGTGAGCAAAATATTAACTTCTATTGTGTTCAAATATTAACTTCTACTGTGGGACATATATATTTACATATTTCACACGGGCTGGTTAGAGAAGCCTCCCTAATAAAGAAAGTCTTAGAGCCCTAATGAAGGGAGAGGCTAAGTCATGTGTCCATCAAAAGCAAAGTGAGGGCTTCCCTGGTGGCGCAGTGGTTGAGAGTCCGCCTGCCGATGCAGGGGACACGGGTTCGTGCCCCGGTCCGGGAAGATCCCACATGCTGCAGAGCGGCTAGGCCCATGAGCCATGGCCGATGAGCCTGCGCGTCCGGAGCCTGTGCTCCGCAACGGGAGAGGTCACAACAGTGAGAGGCCCGCGTACTGCAAAAAAAAGCAAAATGAAATTGCCAAATAGAGATATAATTGCAAAGAACTGGAAGCAGAAGTATTTTTGTTGTTTTTAAGGAAGAGCAAGGAGGCTTATGCTGGAGCACAAGCCCCAGGTGGGAGGAAATGAGGTCAGAGATGTATGTATCATGGTGCCATGTCATATAGAGCCTTGAAGACCAGGATAAACTTTTTGAATTTTGCTCTGTGTGAGATGGACAGCCAGTGATGTAACATAATCTAATTACATTTAAAAATCCTATCTTTCGTGTTGATAATTGAATATATGTGGCAAATGATTAATTAGAAGATTATTCTAATATAAGCATTTAATGTTATATTTTTCCTGCTAAACACTGCTTTAGCTGCATCCAATAAACTTTGATGTGTCTTTTTCCTTTTCATTCAGGACAAATATTTTTAAAATTTCCCTGAGACTTCTTTTCTTCTTTGGCCCGTGTCTTCACAGAAGTGTGTTGATCAATTGCTAAGTATTTGTTGTGGTTTCCAGATATCTTTCTGTTATTGATTTTAGTTTAATCCATTGTTATCTGAGATAATCTTTTGTATGATTTCTATTTCTAAAAATCTGTTAAGAGTTGTTTTATAGCCCAGAATATGGTCTGTCTTGATGCATGTTTCACATGCACTTGATAAGAATTTTTATTCTGTTGTTGTTAGGTGAACCGTTGTATAATTTTGGTCAGGTGTGTAGATAGGTTTTTCGGGTCTCCTATATCTTACTGATTTTCCATTTACTTTTTTGATCAATTCCTGAAAAAGGAATATTGAAGTCTCCAATTATGATTGTGGATAATTCTTTTATTTTTTCTTTTTATTCTATCAGATTTGCTTCATGTAATTTGAAGCTCAGCTTTTACGTGCACGTGCATTGAGGATTTTCAAATAATCTCAGATAACTGACTACTTTTTCATAGTGTAATGTCTCTCTTTATCCTTGATAATGTTCCTTGTTCTGAATTCTGCTTCATCTTATATTAATAGAGGTATTTCAGCTTTCTTTTAATTAACATGCACAGGCATATTTATAAGGGGTTTGAGGGATTTGGGGGCTGATCAAGGTAAAAGATATGACCATGAGGTGGCACTTTATTGGGTGACACTTTGACAGGTTTGTACTGTGTGGGAACAGGCAGGCCCTTCCCATAGGAATCTGTCCAGAGGCTCATGTAAGGTTGTTCCTCAGAAGTGGAGAAGGGCAGGACAACTCCCGAGAAAAGGGGCTTATGTGTCTAGGTGACAACATGTTAGAGAGCTGCAGAAGGGCAGCAGCGGTTTGGGGTTTTTATGGCCAGGTCTTAACCTATCTATTGCTAGAGGTGAGGTTTTATGAGTATGCAAAGAAGGCAGGCTCCAAATGGCTAAAAATCTGCTTGTTTGGTCTCTTTTAAAAATAATTAGATGTGTAAATATTTTAGTTTGGACCAGGCGGCTTTTGAGCAAATGGGTTGCCGCCTGCAGTGAAGAAATAAATAACCTAGGAGCCAGTATACAGAAGCCATCTTCTTGTCTCATTTATCAAACAGTTCATCCCCGGTCCCAAGTTGTTTTGTAATCTAAAGTGTATGTTGTTTTACAGTGTCTGAATTTGGAGCCAGTGATAAAGCATTCCCAAGACCCAGAACCCTATAAGAGCAGAAACTAGGATTTTCAAGCTCTGTCACAGCCAGTCTGCCCTTTTAGTGGGGAAAGCCTGGAGGATGGATTAAGGACAGACTGGAACTCAGGGTGAGAGGGAAGACACATGTTTTCTCTTCAAGTGAGAATTGGCCTCTCCCTCTTGGCCCTTATGTCTTTTCCATTTTTATTACTTTGTGTGTGGTCACCAGCAAGGAAGGTAAGTGATTCCAGTCCCCTTGTGATGACACCATGCTGCTTTTTTTCCCTAGAGGGCACCGGGCCTCTTTTCCAAGGTTCTTCTTCTGTCTCGTCTCACTGGTTCCTCCCTCCATCTCATTGACGCAGGAGTCTGGACTCCATCTTCCTCTGTGGGAGGCACCCTCCTGAGAAGCTTCTGTGAGCAGGGTCCACCACAAGGCTCCTGGTTTGAAGCACTGTTTCAGGACGATAGCTATCTCCTCTGGAGTCTGGGAAGAGGCAGGAATATAAACATCCCTGCTTTTAATCACTTTAAATAATGCTTTACCTGGCTCAGCCCAAGGATGGGGGTCTTGATATTCCTCTGGAGAGGGGTTAGAATGACTCTGTCCCTAACAATAGATCCAAGAAAGACAGCAGCAAAGCCATGCTAGCTGTTTGCAAAGGCTCCTCTCCTAGTTCTGCTTAGTAGAGACCTCTGCTGTGCCGTCTCTGCCTTAGAGGCTCCTTAATCTGCCATTACGGTACCTAGGGTCATGACATCCTCACCTCAGAGAAGCTCAAACTGCCAAAAGGAGCTCATCCTGCTACAGCCTATTGTGAGGTCAGGGACAGCCCACACTTGGTCCAGAAATATGCTCTCCCTCCCTTTTTCTATTTAGACCCATAGGTCTTGCAATGTCCAGTAGCTGCCTAGTGGAGATCCATAAAACAAAGTCCACTGTGTGCAGTTTGAAATTATTTCAAAAGGCAAAAGTAAAAACAGTTTGGGAAAGTGAAATGTTGATGAAATCTGGATAAATGTATGAAATAATATCCTAATAACAATAGCGATTAAAATACGTGACGTTTTCTTTGTAGGAAGTTTGTCAGGAAGTTGCAGAGAGGTTCATTATTCTGATAGTAGCTTAATCAAAGTTACCTGAAAAAACTTTCTTTACAATACTAACTATTATGGAGATGGAAAAGCAAATGTTTGGTAAATAAATATTTGCAGAGCCATGCAGAGACTATGGGACACAGAGTGGACTCTGATCTCTAGGCTCTGCCTAGAGTTACCTCCACCACACATAGCCCATATTCTTTGCATATATCTCTGGTAATAGCTCTATTTATCTATAACAAACCCTCTATCTAAATTATTTTAGACAGTGAGGGGGAAGGTCAAAGTTTCTTCCTGAGTCTTTTGGGCCTTTGTGGTTTTAAACTCAAAATAATTCACATGCCAAAGAGGCATTTTGGGGTGGCAAATTTTGTTCCCCTACACAATATTCTAAATCATATTCGCAAAATTCTGAAGGCCAAAAAGCAATGTCCTCACTTTCCAGATAAGAAGCCTGAGTTTCAGCATGTTTAGGAAAATTTTCCAAAAGCACACAGCTAACTAAGTGGGATTGCTGAGACATGAACTCAATATTTGTGAATCTGGCTTCAGCCTTTCCCCTGTATCCCAAAATGATCCAGGTTTTTATCCTTTAAAAAAAAAAAATACCCAGTTGAGATTGTCTCTTGATTATCAGTGCTCTCTGAACTTGCTCAGGGGAAAACATAATTGTTATCATCAAATGTAAATTGCAAGAGTAATCATCTTCTTTCACCATCCTCTCCCTGCCTTCCACCATGACACTGCAGTCCAGAAAATATGATGTACATACCATAAAGATTTCTTTACTATCTCTACATTTCCTCACTCATTCCAATTGCCCTTTTAAGGTAATGCTCATACACTCTCTAGGTATCATATTATGCATTTCTTCTGACATTTAGTATTGAGCACCAATCTCTACTGCAGGTAAGTCCTTGAGAAGTTGTCAATAATCTGTGTTTTTAAATATTATCACGTTTATGTTGAGCATTTGAATCTTAAACATTAATTCACTTTAAACTTGGTACTTCTACTTATTTATTTTTTTAAATTGTATGCCATTCTCATGTGAAGGAATGATTAAACACCAATTTGAGCCAGTTCTAACAAGCGGTTTATTCTCCCATTACAGCGTGTGGCCATGTGTGACTATGACTTTTAGGTTAGAGCTCCCAGAGAACACTTGATAATTGAATTTGTGCTTATCAAATTGAAGTTTGAAAAATTTAGTGCTATTAGATTGATGATTTTTTTTAAGGAGTACACATAGATATATTAGAGTCCCAGTTGGAAAAAAACTCATTAAAAAACAGCTAGTGTCAAAACTTACTGTTCACGGGTATGAAGATTCTGGCTTTGAAAAATCTAAATTAAATACTTGTCTTGATATAATATGAAATTTTTACAAGTAGAATATGTATATATGTGCTAATTTTCTTAAAAATACAAAAATCCTTGTGTTGTTTCACCTTGCTAACAAGAAGAAAAAGGAAAAAGAAAGGAAAATCACAGCTAGATGTCTACAAAATAAAGTCAAGGAACATCTTTATAATTTGGATCTTTGTAGATAAGAAATGGATTCTAGATTACCTTCAAATACAGCATAACATAGTTTTAGGAATATGGATTTGAGAGACAAACTACCCAGTTATTATGCCCTGCTCAACCACTTACTAGCTATGTGATTGGGATAATATTCTCTGTGCTATGTGTTTCCTTCTTCTATAACATAGGACTAATAAAATTATCTTCTTGTATTTTTTTAATAAGATTAATTAAAAAATATACAAAATGCTTAGAACCTCTCTTGGCATATAATTAACACTATAAAATTATTCGCTTTCTTAACTCTCTTTTGCTAGGTGCTTTGAAGGCACAAATTCTACCCTAAATTTCCATAAATAATTTGTTCACAATTATATTAGAGACAAAGAAAAACCTGTGCCATTCTTTAAAATCAAGAAAAAGTAAACAATAAATACTACCATTGCTTCTATTCAACATTGTATAATAATAGGTACTACCCAGTAGAGTAAGTAAAGAACTTTTTCTTTAATTAAAATGTATAAGAATTGTAGGAGTGTACATTCACTTTCTTGCCCTGGGGCTACATCCAGCTCACACAGGGCTCTGCATGACACTGATACACTCTAGTAATGCCATTACATTGATTGGACTTGGGGAACAGAAAGTGGTAAGTACCTTAGATGCCTGTAAGTGTGCCAAAGAATGGATTGTTTGAAGTTTTTAGGGGTCTGTGGTCTGGGGCACGTGGTAAAAATAAAGTGACCGTGTATTGTGCTCCCTATTGTTAAGAAAGTTCTTGGTGAATTTCTTTAGATTTTGGAGGAAGTCTACACCAAACTAGGGGATACTATTCCAACCTACTTATCATGTGACTGAGAAGTCTGACAGTTTCAAGTCACAGAAAAAAAGAGAACTTTGTAGCAGGGTCAAGTTGCAATGCAAGATGCCTTCTATTTGTGCCATATGTTCCAGGAAACCAATGGTATTAGAGACATCACAGTTGTATAACAATGATGTGTGGAGTCTCTAGTAGACCCAATAGCAGACTTCTGGGAAGGTTATGGAGAAAGGCAATGCCGTTTGTGACCAAAAAAAAAAAAAGAAAGAAAGAAAACGAATCAAAGCTACTCTCTTTCTGTAGAAAAAGTCCTGGCATGCTCTGGGTTTCTGACCATGGGCTCTGCATTTTCCATTTGGAGTTGAATATTATTAGATCTACTAAACATAAGCCACAAGAACAAATAAGCAAGCAATTGTACAGTGGAAATGGTATAGTGAGAACTGAACTTGATCAAATCCAGAAGGCATGAGTAAAATTACATGATTTTGTGGCCCACATTCTCATAATACTTATCCATATTACACTGATATCTCTCTTTCAACTCACACTTATGGCTTTTCTACACCTGTCCTATTTCCAAGATAGATTAGCACAATAGGCTTGTCTCTAGCTGAAAATAGACCACTGCCACACACCAAGCAGGAATGGCTCTAAAGGACAGTGGTAAAAAGAATTCCTCCCAGCATGGCCGTGAGTAATAATCTTGTTACTAAATTCACATGGGTTGAGAAGTGGTCTGGAGTATGGCTAATGTTGAATGAATGGAACAGATTTTCAGGGGCCTGGAAAAAGGGTTAGAAGGATGGAGATAAGGAAATCTGAGGAAGAAACATCTGGATTGATCTATAGGTGTTGCACAATTTATCCATCAAATTGCATCCATCACTGAGGAATCACTAACCAAATAGTTGGAAAGAATGACAATCTCTTTCCCTGTCACATCAGTAATGGCACGACGGGTCTATGAAAGGGGTAGTCATGAGTGTATGTCTGAAACTCATTTAACTGATTTCCTGCCTGGTAATAGCAGTGACAAAACAATTGCAGCAACCACATTACAAGCCAAAGAACAAAGGCTCAGAATCCCTGGGGAGAAAGGTGTTGGTCACCCTATAGTGTCTGTGGCATGGAATATAGTTTTTATTTTTATTTTTTTCCCACAAACTCTCTTGTGTCTTTGCAAAAAATGTGCTTTGCCACCACCTGTGACAGACTGGGTTTTATGTAAGGCATGAGGAAATCTGAATGGTACAAGAAGTGGACTGCATCGGATATTTCTTGTGTGTTGTTTGAGATTCTCTTGCCTTACGTCACCGTGGTGACAAATAGCTTGGGGCAGTCTTCAACCAGTTTTGCTTAGATGCAGTCTGACAGTGCTCTACTAATTGTTGCTTCAGGTACATTTGTCTTCCTACCATAGGGCTCGTCTGTGGGTGGACCATGGAAACCATTTTGGCATCCTTCATGTATAACTCATGGAGAATGGTTAATCTCTAGAGGGCAACCCTTGGCCAATAACTATGGAAGCCAAGAGTTAAATGCTTCCTTTTTTCTTCGCATAGCCACAGAGGTATTGGATGCTTTTACTAAAGCTTCTCACAAGAAGATGAAACAACCAAGTATGTATGGGTGGCAAACTCAGTGACACGTCCCTCTATTCTCTCTACCTCTTTTGCTTCTTTCTCTCTATCCTTCATTCCTACTCTCTGGCATCATATTCTCAAGTAAACTTTTTGTTCATGAGCCTTGTCCTTAGGTTCTACTATTACAGACTAGGCAGCAACCTAATAAAATAGCATTTGCAAAGCCACCAGTTGAACACAGAGGAAAAAAAACCTAGCAATTTATTTTTCTAGTTTCTTGAGCTTAACGCTTACTTGGTCATTCAAAAATCATTTATTAATCAAATGTATGTATGTGTGTAAATATGTATGTTACACATATGTGTGTGTGTATATGAGTGTGTGTACACACACACACACACACACATAAACATAAGCTTTGTTTTATCCACTGGTTTAGGGGAACAATTTTGAAAGGGAAAGAGGGAGAGTGTGTGGTCTCAGAAGCTTAATAGAGGCCTGATCCAATATATGAAACCGTAATTCAAGAACAAAAAAATAAGAGTTGCAGACATTTTCTTTACATGTTTTGCTTAAGTATACTATGTTTATATTCCTTTAGATGAGGAGTTCACCTGCAGTCTGTAGACTACTTAATGACTAATTTAAAAAATACTAGCATATATTTGTGGTAGATCTAGTACAAATTTTGTCCAACTTAAAATCAGGTATATTCTTAGCATTGCTTTTTTTCTTCTTTATTATGTCTTGGTTATTTGTTCATTAGATTGAGGCACATTTAAGGTCCAGAGATTAATCTTGTAAGCAGGTTACCGCTAGAGATGATTGTTAAAGTTTTGTAGTTATTACTGTTTTATTATTTTAAAAACAATTGTATTATTAAGGAAGTTTAATTTTGAGCCTATACATTTTGTATTTGCTAAATGCCTTACTCTTTGTGAGGTCACGTAACCAGGAAGCATCTTTGTCCAAAATGACAAAAATAAAACCAAATATAGAAAGAAATAAACCAAAACACTTGGTAGCCAAAACTAATATTGTAACATGCAAATAAAGCTAGTATATTTTATCATATGAGAGTTAAAATGATTACATATCATTCTGAAGTGATAAGTGAATATAAATACAAGTGTCTATTCATAAATTGTACAAGAAAAATAAACACGCTTCTAATGCATAATTTTATAATGTCCAATATGAGAGTCTAATACATGAGAATGAGAAAATGGAAGGAATCTCACTTATTCAGTATCATGGTAGATTTGTAAATTTTTCCAGATAACATATTTATTTATTTTAAGTGTGAAATAATTTTAATATAAACATTTCAAATATTATTTAAAAATGTATCACTCATATTTCAAAATTTATTGAAGAAAGTACGTTAAACATAGTTTAAGCTTTTCTACTTTTCTTATTTTGACACATCTGTTTTTTTATCATCTTCATTCTCATTGCCATCATTTAATTCATACCCTCAATGACTAACTGCAATATCATAATTTTCCTTGTTCATTTCTGTGTTCACCTTCATTAATATTTCCCATCCTCATAGCCATATAGCATATGCAGTGATTTTTATATTTAACTCAATGATATTTTGTATTGCTTATAGTATTTTATGCATATTAATTTTGACTCTCCAACATACAACTACATCATAAACTCCTTAAAAGCAAAGGTAATAGCTGCTATTTTATCAGTACTCTATTTTTAAATCCTAGAAAAATATTGAACACATGCCTTCTGAAAAAAAATAACTATTTTTGCATTTAAATTCAATTATAGTTATTTGAAAAATAGCATCTTATACTAGTTTCATATGAGTGGTTTCAAACTTTGTAAAGCCACAAAACCTTTGTGTAGAATGAAACTTACCTTAAACAAGAAAAATATAAGCATAACTGCTATAGTTGAAATGGATTGGGGGTAGCAAAACCACACAAATTTTCCTTGCTTTCAATCAGATGACCTTTGATGTATGTGAATCTTAAAATGTCTTCTCTATAATATTTCATCTTATTGAATTCTTGTACTGGCTGATCCATTATTTCATAATATAAAAATGTCAAAAATATAAAAATATTTTCCTATGATTAGTATTTTAATTTACCGCTTATAAAATTTAAGCCTTGTGTTTCAACTATATTTAAAGATGTGTTTTGGGTAGTTTCGTGGATCAGAAATAATGCAGGCATCCATTCAGCAAATGTTCACTAAGCACCTTGTATGTGTTCTATAGGCACTGGAAATAAAGTGGTAAAAAGAACAAAACATGCAGACTCCCTATTTTGAGGCATCTTGAGCTTTGGTGGGAAAACAAATATAAACACACACATAATGTCACGTGTAGTTAGGACTATGGAGAAAAAAAAGAAGTGAGGTAAAACTGAGCAAGATGAAGTAGATTGAGTGGCTGCTATATTTAGTAGTGTGGTTAAGTGCAATTCCTCCGTTAAGGTGAATTTGAGCAGAAACTGGAAGATGGTAAGGTGAAATGTCCTCTGCTCATTTCGGAAGCTAGTTTATTTCTTTGTTCTTAACCAGCGTTGTCTGTTACATTATAGATTTAGTGGAGGCCATTTTATTATAAGCAGAGCTTTGATGCTGTTAAGATTCTCCTCAATTCCAGTCTGATGTCCAAGTTCAAGTGGAAAAAGGACTCATGAGTAACCACGTATTTAGAAAGACATGAGAAAGCTACTTATATCTAAAGCACTGTGATTCCTACAGAGGAGTGACTGTGTGAAGCTCCAGGATTGAAATGTAGCACATTTAATTATTTGTTCATAGAATTACAAAACTGAATAATAAAATAATGTTAACTGTGTGTGATGAGTATACATCAAACACTTTTCTTGTGTTATTAAATTAGAGTAAGAACTTAAATGTTTATATGTAGTTTATATCTTCCTCTCAAGGGTGCCATAATGACTCATTGTCATCATGGGATGCAGCTTTGAATAAATTGAGCATTTAAGAGTTTGAAGTCTGGCTCAAACATAACAGTAGCTTACATTTATAAATAATCATTCTTTAAGCAACTCAAAGCTTTTTATGGATCTTTCTTGTTAGTCCATACAACTTCAAGGAAAATTTAAGAGACCACGACCACTGTCTCTTTTCAGGGACTAAAAGTAAGGCAGTCAGATTAGCTGCCTTGCCCGGGGTCAGTCAATCTCACAGCAGAGCTGAGAATAGAACGAGCCTAGCTTTTCCAAGGAGCTAGTTTCAAAATCTTGCTCCGCTAGAAGAAGAGTGTGCTTTTTGTCATTCCCCGAGGCAGAAAGGTAAAAATAAAAAATTGCCTATGTCAAAGTCTTGCCACCTTTAAAAAGGTTAGCTTTCTAATGGTTCACAAAGTAGGCTTTGTTTTGTTTTTATAAAGGGATCCAGAAACTATAATTAAGCTTTTGGAAACCACTGACTCGATTGATATATCAACGTCAGTATTTTCTATAGAGTAGACGTGGCATTACACTGGATGTTGTTCATAGAAAATATTTTGCTAATCCAGTCTATAAAGTGGCCATTAGATTAATTTAACAAAGGTCATTGAAACCTACTTAGTGGGTGTGGAATATGTATCAGGAGAGATAATGATATTTATAAAAGGTTTTGCTCCTTGTTCTACTGAAAAGGAACTTCTAGCATAGTCTGGGTAATAACTACATCTATATAGCACATTGTTCATGCCATATTAATATTATATACAAAGTATTGTGCTACTTCAGCAGGGGGAAAATCACTCATCTATTGGGTTTACCAAAGGTTTCATGAAATGTTAATCAAAACTTGGATTTTGATAGGCAGATATAAGGGACAGTGGGGACTACAAGAGAAAAAGCATATTGTGTGGTCACCCTCAGATAGGGGCTGAACCCTAGCAATTTGTGCTGCGAGCAGGATGTCTAGGTGATGGCCACCACTACAGGAGGTCTTTCTTCTCTAGCTTTGCTCTGTTAACCCGCTCTACTTGCTGCATTCTGGAGAACATGCACTTTGAACCGCAGCTTGTTGGCTGCAGTGCACACTGAGCTGTGTTGCTGCCTGCTGGCAAGCTTGCCCTTTCACCTGTGCTCCCTAGTGCCGCTTTGTGCTGCATTTGTCAAACCTACCAAAACTCTGTTACAGATTCAACTGTGACCAAAGTCAGAAATTTCAATAATTGGTGTTTAGGAACAGCAATATATGCTTGGAACCCTTCTTGAAGTGGCCCCGGGTTGCTTACCTCTACCTGTGCCCACCTGTGTGTCTCAGATTAAATTGTGTATCTCAACTCCAACATAAGGAACAACTGACACTAGGCTTAGAGGAATGACTCATCCTGTGACTACTGGTTGTATGTCTTATCCAGGTATCGGGTCCTGCTCTGCAGAGTGCTCAGGAGAAAGAAAAAATCACCATGCAACCTATGGGCACATCGGGTGTAAGGAAGAGTAAGTAGTTAGTTACCATGTGGTGTGAGAGCCACACTCCTAGAAGCAGATGACTCATCAGGATTCTACAATATGTCTTGGCGGCTGCTGCTGCCTATGCCTTTGTTGCCAAAACACAACACACAGTATATAAAATTCTTGGGATTTTCCAGAAATACACATATCCAAAGGAGGACTGGTACATAGAAGTGCATATGAACATGGAGTGGGAAATAAGAGTAATAATAATGACAGTGACAGAAGTAGAAATTGCTATTGGTGGTGAACTGTGTGTCAAGGACCAGAAAACTACTATAAAATCACCAGTGGTCCTTCAAAACTAGACTTAGGGTTTAAGATATTAGTAGGGAACATTGAACTATTGAAATTTCTGAGCAGAGCTGAGTTTTAGAAACATTAATCTGGCTGTGTTGTAATACTATCACAGGCTTTCTAATCAATCAATCAATCAGTCAACCAATCCATTATTTTTAATTAGATTTGTTAAAAAAATAATTGTACACCAAGTTTTAGAGTCACCGTTTCAGGTTACTTGATACAATAGTTATATAGACATTTGATCATTTGTAAGAATTAAAATTCAGACCCTCTTACTCACTATTGTGTGACCTTGGGAAAGTTATCTCCCTGCACTCGGGTTTTATAATCTTTAAGACTGGGATAGTAATTGAACCTACCTCATAGGACTACGGTGAGAATTCATTAATTTAGCATATTTAAAGTATTTACAACAGCGTCTTACACATAGTAAACACTGATATAGAGGTTGTCATTTTTAAAATATTTATTTAATAATATCCACTCAACAAATATTTATTGAGTGCTTAAATTCCAGGTATTGTTTTAATTTCTAGCAATATGGCAGTGAATAAACAGATGAAGCAAACCAACTGTCCTCGTGTATTGTTAACAAAATAAATAAAGTTGTCCTCATGTAACAAAATTGATGTATTTTGGGTGTTTGGGGTTTGGGGAAACAGAGGAGGATTTTGAAATAAAGATTATCATATATTTTGCTGACATACTGAGCTGTTCAACATCTAGACCCCCTTCCTCTTTGGGAGGCGTGCCCAACAGAGCCTGGGTAGGAAGCAAGATCCTACCTCGTACTAGGAAATTTGAAGTTTCTGTAATTTCTTCTTTTTGCCCTCTAGCAGCTGAAGCACTGGAGTGTGACTGAGGTTCTCCCAGTCAGATGCCTTCAACAGGCACTAATAAAGAAGTAACAGCTGACGGTCATTCACTCTGTGCGCAGTGGAGTTAAGCATCCAGTGGTGCCAGCAGTAGTGGGAGTTCAGAGTTGGCAGGGCCAGTGGCAGCATTCTGTGCATGACTAGGACAAGATGTTGGCTGTTTTATTTGCTGGTAGCAGCTTCCTTTTCTGATCTTCAGACTTCCTTGATATCCTTCCATATCTTTGTTAAAGTCAGGGTCAGTTTCATTGTTTCCAACCAAGCCTGTTAACTTGCATAAGTCTTTGATTGTAGTCAGATCACTGTCATTAAAACAGAGCTGCAAAAGTGAAGTTAAAAGGAGACTCTAGGGCTTCCCTGGTGGCGCAGTGGTTGAGAGTCTGCCTGCTGATGCAGGGGACACGGGTTCGTGCCCCGGTCCGGGAAGATCCCACATGCCGCGGAGCGGCTGGGCCCGTGAGCCATGGCCGCTGAGCCTGCGCGTCTGGAGCCTGTGCTCCGCAACAGGAGAGGCCACAACAGTGAGAGGCTCGCGTACCACAAAAAAAAAAAAAAAAAAAGAAAGAAAGAAAGAAAAGGAGACTCTAATTCATTCAACAAAAATGTATAAGCAGCTTCACTGAGCTAATCACCATAACCGAGCAAAAATAGATATTATCTCTGCCCTTTTTAATCAAATATCATACATATTAGTGTAAAATTGCAGCTCTAATAAATCTTTTGAAGGAGAGTTCCATTATGCATGATTACTTAAAGCAAGAGGATTTGACCTGATCAAGAATGTCATGGCAGGCTTATTTGAGGTTTTGACAACAGATTTGAAATATCTAATGGTTGAATGGTTAATCAAAAAAAAAAAAAAAGAGAGAGAGAAAAAAATAGAACTCCATGATTAGGGCACTGCTTATTCAAATGCCCTGAAGTGAGAAGAAGGAAAGGGTCATTTGAATTTTTTTTTTTAAAGGTCAATATTGTTAGATTATAGCAAACTACAGAGTGAGTCTAGATGAGTTAGTCTAAATGAGGGTGCAGAATAATCAGGAGCCATGGGGTTTGGTACAGAATTTTTTAGCCAAAGTAATCACTTTCATTTAATGGTAGGGTAAAGACTAATCTAAAAGCAGAAGGAAAGCCAATAAAATATTTTAAACTGTGTGTGTGTGTGTGTGTGTGTGTGTGTGTGTGTGTGTGTTGGGGGGCGGGACTTAGGGTTTATTTAAAATTGTATTTAAAAATCTAACTTGGTGTCCAATGTGACTAATTAATTAGATAAAGAGTAAAACAGATTCACATAGAATATTTTAGACATAGTGAAATCCAACAGAAATTTCTTCAGTGAGGTAAATGTTCTACATCCATGCTGTTCACTTGAAATGTGGCTAGTTTGAGGTTTTGAATTTTGAATTTTAGTTAATTTAAAGTTAAATGTAGATAGACATGTGTGGCTAGTGGCTACCATACCGAACAGTGCAGAAAAGCTATCGCAATAGTTCAGGCAAGAGGTAATAGCAGCTCAGATTATACTTGTGACAGTGGGGAGAGAAAGAAACAGATCTGAGAGAAATTTATAAGTTAAAATGTTAGAGGATTTGGTTATGGCTTAGATATGAAGATGAAGGAGAGGGAAGAATTAGGGTGACTTGGTTTCTGGCATATGTAATTGGGGTCATAGCGATGTGATGTCATTCACTGAAATGAGGAATATGGAAAATACCACATTTTTGGTGGGGTTCATGATTTCAATAATGGGCTTTTTGAGTTTCAGGTATCTTGGAGATGTCCAAGTAAGGTTACCAAGTAAGCAGTTGTATTCATTAAACTGGTGGTGAGAAGAGAGCTCTGGGTTAAAGATATAATTTTATGAATATAATTTTTTTTGAATTTTTGTATTTTATTTTATTTTTTATACAGCAGGTTCTTATTAGTTATCTATTTTATACATATTAGTGTGTATATGTCAATTTTTTGAATTGTATGAGGAGTGAGTGTGTGTTAGACAGTCTAGGGGAAGGATTTTAAATGAAAAAATAAAAGAGGGTAAAATGCTCTTTAAGGAGCTTTAACTGTTAATGGTGAGGACAAAAGAGTGAATAATCCCATGATGAAAACTGGGGGAATGTGATATTTTTTTCTATCTGTGACTCAAATAGAAACATTGTTTATAAAATGAATAAAGATACCTGAAGATATCTGATAAGACCCTATCATCAGTTTGTCATTTAGAAAAAATATTATCCTTTTTCATTTCAGATAATTGGTGGTTCTATAGAGAATATATTTTTAATGTTTCTCTGTGGTTAGGGCTTTATGAATAAATTTTATTGGAACTTGGGTTAGTAGACAAGCCTTGGAAATTACAAGATGACTCAATAGGTTTGCAGATTTCTGGAGAGATTTACCTACATTAAGGTATGAGATTTACCTACATTAAGGCACATACCTTGTACCTTAAACCAGGTACAATGGAGATGTGTTTACACGATATATGTAAACCCAGAGACACTTGTCTAATCTTCCCCTTGTAGACATTCACTTACATTTCAGTGGGTGAGAACACAGGAGTCTTCCCTGCCTCTTGGCAAGAGAATTTGTTTATAATAGGGAGATGTCTCCCTCTTTCAGGAGGGGAAATGTGCAACATATATAAGCTGCCACCCAAGATATTGCCTACCATCCAAGATGTTGCAGGTTCTTTCCAGATCACTGCAATAAAGTGAATATCGCAATAAAGCAAGTCACACACATTTTTTGGTTTCCCAGTGCATAAAAAAGTTATGTTTATACTATAGTGTGCTCTAGTAAGTGTACAATAGTATTATGTATAAAAAACCAATATGCATACTTTAATTAAAAAATACTTTATTGCTAAAAAATGCTAAGCATCATCTGAGCCTTTTGTGAGTTATCATCTTTTTGCTGATAGAGGGTCTTGCCTCTATGTTGATGGCTGCTAACTGATCAGGTTGGCGGTTGCTGAAGGCTGGGATGGCTGTGACAATTTCTTAAAATAAGACAACAGAGAAGTCTGCCATGATTAATTCTTCCTTTCATGAACAGTTTCTCTCCAGGATGCAATGCTGTTTGATAGCAGTTTAACTATACCAGAACTTCTTTCAAAATGGGGATCAATCCTCTCAAAGCCTGCCACTGCTTTATTAACTCAGTTTCTGTAATATTCTAAATCTTTTGTTGTCATTTCAACAGTCTTCACAGCTCTGTGATCAGGCCACTCTGTTTGCTTGCTCTCTGTACAACCCCTGTTGAACCATGACTGACCTTCCCCCTTAAACGTAGAGCTTAATCAGTAAATAAGTACAGATTATCTCCCCACCCTAGTGATTGTTCTAATCTTTAGATCAGAATGGCTCGCCTTTTATAGTTTAATAAATGGAAGACCTCTGCCCCAAGAAGGTACTTAGCCTGAGGGGCTAAGAGGGCTGTGTCCCTCTGCTGGTTTCCCTGGTAACTGATGGGCCAATCTGATGTCAGTTCCCCCTATAACTAGTAGTCTCCCTATTCCCCCAGAAGCAAAGATGGCCACTGCCATGTTCTGCCCACCATCTGCTGTTCACGGTGGGGTGTCACTTCAGGACCCTTTTGCTTCAAAGGTGTAAGATCTTCCATCTATTAAACTATTGATGTCTCTGTTGCTCACTCCAAGCTCTTTCTTCAGTCTTGAGACTGGACAAGTACCGGGCTTGCAGGTCTCTGGGGTGCAGCCCAACCACAGTATCTTCACCAGGAGTTGATTCCATCTTACCAATTTCTTTACTCATCCATAAGGAGCAACTCCTCATCTGTTAAAATTTTATCATAAGCTTACAGCAATTCATCACATCTTCAGGTTCCATTTCTAATTCTAGTTCTCTTGATATTTATTTCCACCACATCTGCAGTTACCTCCTCCACTGAAAGTTTGAAACCCTCAAAGTCATCCATGTGGGTTGGAATCAACTTCTTCTAAACTCCTATTTATATTGATATTTTGACCTTTTCCCATAAATCATGAATGCTCTTAATAGCAGCTAAAATGGTGACTCCTTTCAAGAAGGTTTTCAATTTATTTGCCCAAATGCATCAGAGGAATCTCTATGCATGGCAGCTATAGCCTTAAAAAATGTATTTTAAGAATACATTTCTTACTGAGCACAGGCTCAGTAGTTGTGGCGCACGGGCTTAGTTGCTCCACGGCATGTGGGATCTTCCCAGACCAGGGCTCGAATCCATGTCCCCTGCATTGACAGGCAGATTCTCAACCACTGTGCCACCAGGGAAGCCCACCAGCATTCAAAGACCTCTGATCACAGATCAGCATAACAAGTATAAATAATAAGTTTGAAATATTGTGAGGATTACCAAAATGTGACACAGAGACACAAAGTGAGAAAATGCATTTAGAAAAACAGCACTAATAGACTGGCTGAATGCAGGGCTGCCACGAACCTCCAATATGTAAAAAAATGCAGTGACTGCAAAGCACAGTAAAGCAAAGTGTAATCAAGTGAGGTATGGCTGTAATTTAAATTGAATTGGCCAGTTTAGACGTGATTTGGAAACATAAATATAGTTCTACGGTTAGTGAAGGCTCACCTCATCCTTCTCCATCCAACTCCCTCCTATTTCTATATTATTTACATGAATCTATCCAAACTATTCATTTAGGAATATTTAGCAGACAATTCTATTCCATGTGTAGATGAATAGAACTTGGATTTGTTAAATACATTTACTATTTGGAAAAAGATCATCATTAAAAAAAGACTAAAGTGTTACATTAGTCATATGTATTATTCCATGAATTTTTAGGACGTCTGAGAAGCAGTTTTATTGTGTCTTTCCCCAAAGATAAGTAACTTCATCTTATAAGGAAACAGTTTTCTACAGAATAGAAAAGAGGAAATTATATCTTTTTTTTTCTTCTGAGAATCTTATTTTTATGCTTTCCATAACACTTTAGCTGAAGACATGTAGGTGTATTCATTGTAAGGAGTTGTTTCTTTTGGTTTATAATTTCCTCAGGTGGCATTTTTTTCACTGATGACTTCCCCCAGAGCAATTCTATCTTTATAAAATTGAATTTAGATATTGGCTGCTCCACTGAATTCTTGTGGTATCATCAAAGAAATCTTCTTACTGAGTCCGTCTAAAATTTGCTGGGATTGCGTCTCATGTATCATGTGGTTAAAGGGAAGTAATTTCAGTTAGAGAACATTTTAGCTTTCTTAAGCCTATGGTTAAATAGCAGAAGCTGTGAAAATGAAGGTGAGTTAATGGCCCAATGTAAATACAAAGAATAGGGATTAGAGCTACTAATTTCTTTTCTATTATTTCGAAACACTACCTCTTTGTTTCTTCGATTGGAAGAGAAAACAATACTCAAATTTCTTTTAGGCCTAAATTAGAATGCAGGTTGCTGATAACATACATTTTCCAAGTCAAGTTAAATATACCTTTACTGCCAATGTGAGTTATTTACATACTGAAAAAAATGTTTTAAACTTTGATACAATCTCAGGATTCCAATGTTTCATTAGAAAAGAATATATTGACATATAAATCTATCCACACTTTTTCTGCATAGGTTTTCTATCTCTAGAATAGTTTATGATAGTACATACTTTTAGTGAATGGTAAAAATCTCTAAAAAAAATTTAAAACATTGTTTGGAAAGAAATGATTTGTAAATTAAATAAATATCAGTATCTCCTACATGCCAGACACTAAACTTACCTTTTAATGGGAAAAAAGATAACAAATAAAGGAGTGTATAATATGACAGGGGTTAATAAATGTTATGGAGAAAAATTAAGCAAGGAAGGATGGGCGTAGTTTGCTTGTGGGAGGGTATATCACCTTAGGTAGTATAGACAGGAAAGGCCTAATTGAGAAGGTTCCATTTTAGAAGCAACTTAAATGGACTAAGGGAATAGGAAATTCTGGGGAACAGCAAGTGAAATGGTTCTGATGAGTGAATATGATTGATTTGTTCAAGAAATAGCAAAGGAGTCAGTGTGGCTACAATGGCCCAGGAGAGAGATCAGGTGAGATCAGTTCAGAAATACAGCCAAGAACCTAATTATACAGAACATTTTTCATCATGTTAAACATTGAGGATTTACCTTGTGTGAGACTGGTGTCCATTGGAGAGCTTTTGATCTGAGGGAGAATATGTTACTACGTTTTAAAATGCTTCATGGAGAAAAAAAAACTAAATGAATAAGTATGGAAGAAGGACTCTTCCATGGAAGAGATGACAGTGGTTTGGACAAGATGGTAGCAATGAGGTGGTGAGAGATGGTTAAACTTGGGATTTATTTTAAAAGAAGATATTTACACAGCTGAAAGGTTAGATATGGGGTTTGAAAGAAAGAATGGTGCTTTAAATTTTGTAGATAGAGAAAAATATAGGAGATGAAGATTTGGGGGAAATAAATTGTTCAGTTTGGGGCATGTTAAATTTGAGGGGATTTAGACTCCCCAAAGGAAATTTAATGTAAGTGGTTGGATAGACAGGTGTAGACTTCAGGTGAGAGATTAGAAAAAGATAAAATTTGGTGGTCAGATATAGATAAAATATAAATCTCATGAGTTAAAGTGAGGTCATCTGGGGAGTAAAAATAGAAGAGAAAAGGACTAAAGACAGAGTACTGTGTCTCTTCAATATTTTGATACCAGAATATTGGTAAGTAACTAACAAAGAAGCTTGAAAAGGAGGATCTAGTGATATAGGAGGACCAGGACAAAATAGTGTCCCAGAGTTCAAATAAAGAGTAACTTTCCAGGGAGGAGTCATTACCTCTGTCAAATGATTCTGAAAAACCAAATAAGAAAAAGACTTACACTTGAACATAAGTTTTGACAATGTGTATGACATTGAAGGAGGAATTCTTCCATGTGCATAGGTATGAAGTCAATTGCATATTTTGTAGCTTTGGTAGCTTTGGTACAATTCCATTGTAATGTCTGGACCATCAGCTCATAGGTAAATTTTAGGTAATTAAATTCTGAAGTGAAAAATAGATAATTCTATGCCTTGCTCATAAGTAGAAGTGTAACTCAGCAAATACTGGATTAGACAAATGTATCAAAACTGAATTTGAGGAGGACACTGGGGAAAGGTGCATTATTCTACAGAATAAAATGGGAAGAATTCGCTTTAAGAAAAAATTTCTGGCTTTGCCTTTTTTGTTTCATCTACATATACAAAGAAAGACACAGCAAGGTGACACAGAAGTGAAGGGGAAAAGAAGATTATGGAGACATGGAAGATGACAGAAGGAAGCTGCAGAATGAGTGAATAACTTCTTTTATACCAAAGATACTTAACACTCAATTTTATATTTGTTAACTTATAAGCCCCATCACCATACCAAACTTTCTGTAAAATCTACTACATCCACAAAGATCTTGTGTGAGTATTTTGGTTTTCTTTGAATTACAGGAAGGGAGCTGAGTTGCAAATTTATATCAATTTCTGAATAGTAGAAACAGGGTGCAGAGCAGAGGGTAAGAATTCAGTGGGAAAAAACTTGTGCCAGATGTGATCATATGGCCGAAAGCAGCATCACAGGAATTTCATAAATAAAGGGAAAATCATGGTCAGTCTAATGTGACACAGAACTTCAAAGCAAACTTACCTCAATGCTTTAAAGACCTTGTGACCCAAGCTGTCACCTGGATAATATAAGATGTTAATAAAAATGGATGCACGTTTTAAAGGGAAAATCAGTATAACACTTTCATTAATAGAAATTTCTTGGTTAATTATTAACTTTCTCTAAAGAGTCAATTAGTTTTAAAAATGTATGAATAGTGATATGAGACAGAAGAGGGGAAAAATCATTTAGGCACATCTTAAATAGATCGCCATTATTTATGATAGAATTAAGCCCGATAGCCCAGAGAAATAGTTAGCGTCAAGATTTAAAAGAGTAAATAATGGTAGTCATTTCTATTAAGTTTAAAAGTCCCTGTCTGTGGCATTCCAGTATCTTTTGATTTGCAAATACACTCTAAAAATTTCTAGACTTTTTCACACAGCTCAGGGAATGAAGGCCTTCTAAATGCTAGAGGTTGTAGCAGAATAAGGTTTGGGGATGGTTTGTTTCTTAGAGGTTCAGAATCATGAATTTGTAAGAATTTGCTGTCTCTTTAAAACACAAACATTTCTTCCTGCTCCCAAATCCAGTGTTACAGGGATGTGGATAGTTGCCCATGACTAAGTCTTCAATTAGATGCTTATTTTAACCTGTTACTATATACTTCAGTTTTCTATATCTAAAAGTTTCCAGTGATATTTCTGGTATCTGTAGATTTGAAAAGTGTTTGTCTCTACCTGACTGTTTACACAGCCACCATTTTTCTTTTCTTCCTGACTGGGTTTAGTGGCTCTAAATTTCCCTACAAGGGAATGTCGTGCAGTTCAACAAGCAAAGTGACTCAATAAATATCTGCTTAATTCATAATTGACTGATAATTTGCATGCAGGACATTAATTGTTTTTGATAAAACTGTGGAATAGTTTTAGAATTACAGGAAAAGTGCAGACAGTACAGAGATTCTAATATACTTGGAACTCTGTTTCCTCTGTGGAATATTTGTCACAATGAATGAACAATATTGATATATTATTATTAAAGTCCATACTTCATTCAAATTTCCCTAATTTTTTCCTAATGTCCTTTCTCTATTCCAAGATCTCATTCAAGATACCACATTAATTTTAGTCATAATCCCTTCAGACTCCACTTGGCTGAGGGATGGTTTCTCAGACTTTCCTTGCTTTTGATAACCTTGACAGTTTTAAAGAGGTCTGAGCAGCTATCTTTTTGAATGCCTGTCAACTGACATTTGTCTAATGTTTTTCCTCCTGGTAAGCCTGGAGTTACATGTTTTTGGCAGGAAGACCCCAGAGGTGAACTGCCATTTTCATCACATCCCATCAAGGTTACATTCTATCAACATGACTTAGCACTACTGATTTTGATTTTGATCACTAGGCTGAGATAGTGTTTCTCAGGTTTCTCTACTGTGAAGTTAGTCTTTTTCCGCTTCCCATACTTTACTCTTTGGAAGGAGTCACTATGTGTAGCCCCTACTTAAAGAGTGGCGATTTATGCTCCATTGCTTTGAGGGCAGGGTATCTACATAAATTATTTGGAATTCTTCACAGATTATTTGCCTATTCTCTCCCATTTATTTGTTTATTCAATAATTTATTTATATCAGTATTGAGTCATTAATATTTATTTTATATTTTGGGTTATATGATTCAATATCACTTATTTTATTGCTCAAGTTGTTGCAGTTTTGGCCATTGGGAGCTCTTTGCGTTGGCTCTTGCGTCCCTTTTACATACCAATCAATGTGCTGTGTTTTTTGTTTGTTTTATTTAGTTTTGTTATTAAGCACTTCTTTACTTTCTGTTACTAAAAGAAGCTCCAGGCTCATCTTGGGTATTTACTGCACCAGTCTTAGAATCATCCATTTCTCTACAGAACCCTGGTTCCTCTTATTAGAGAATGGTATCAGAAATCAAGTTCTGGGCCTAACTGTGCTTGTTGCTACGGGGGTGTCATTGCTTGTAGGCCATCTCAGCTGACAGAATTAGCAAATATATATATGTGTGTGTGTGCTAAACCATGTACAGACATATATCTATAAATATTTCTATATGCAAACATCTGTATCTATATTAAGCTAAACATGAATTCATACTAATGTCTCCAAATCTAATTCATTATGACATAGATCATTGTAGACTTCTCTCCTTGCTTGTCTGTAACCTTATATGCCAAATGTGAGAAACCTGGTTTCCACCATCTGCCATCCCTTTACTTAATTGGTCAGTTTCCAGTATACAATTATACCGATCTCAGAATTGTTAACCCCAAACCACTGGTGGAAAATAACTTTACCAACTAGTGTTTATAGACAGTTCCTTTTGCCTTTAGTCTTAGAGATCCCAGCAGTTCACAAACTTAATTAGGTAAACACATTTCCTCCCTCCCTCTTTGGTGAAGTTATTTCAAACATTTGTAACAAAGTTAGATTGTTTTGTCACCTTCTGCATTCCATCCTGAGATCCATTGACCTGAGTTTTTAAAATTTGCATGTTAAGGTTCTCTCTTAGTGCTGTACAGTTCTGTGAATTTTGGCAAATGCTTAATGTCATGTATCAACAAGTACAGTATAGTAATACAGAACAACTTTGCCAGACTGAAAAATTTTCTGTGCTTCACCTAATCAACTCTCTGCCCGTCCTTGAAGTCCTCCCAATCACTGGTCTTTTCACCATTATTATAGATTTGCTTTTTCCAGAATGTCTTATATTTAAAATAATATATCAGACTGGCTTCTTTCACTTGGTATTGTACATTTAAGATTCATCCATGTTTTTTCATGGCTTGATAGCTATTTTCTCTTTATTGCTGATTAATATTGCATTGTACAGATGTACCTTGATTTGTTTATCCATTCAACTTGAAGGACATCTTGGTTGCTTGAAGTTTTTACTGATTATAAATGAGGATGCTGTGAATATTCAGGGCTTTGTGTAGATATACCTTTTCAAATAAACTGAGTAAGTCACTAGCAGCATGATTTTTTGACCCTACAGTAAAGCTACGCTTAGCTTTGTAACAAAATACCATCTATCTATGTTCCAAAATGGTTGTATATTATGCATTCACACCAGCAGTAAATGAGAGTTCCTTTTGCTCCCTCTCTTTACCAACAATTAATATTGCCAATTAGAAAAAAAAAATATTTTAGTCATTCTAATACGTGCCTGGTGGTATCTCATTGTTGTTTTAATTTATACACAACTTTTAACTGAATCTATTCATAGTCCCCTTTTTTGTTAGTCAGCGTTTTATTTAATGTTTTATTACTTTTCCTCATTCTAGCCAGTTTAATCATTGTTAAACTTTACTTCTTAAAAAGAACAACATTTTTACTCCATATTAATGGTTAAAGAGCAATTGTACCTATTAAGCCACACCAACAACACTTAAGTGTATTGAAATACATTATACGTGCAAAGGAAGCAGCTGCAGCAAGAACAGTTGGACACTATAGATTTATTGAAAATACAGTCTATGAGGTATTGATAGGCTACGTGTTCTATTAAGATTGACTAGCTTAGATTTACTAGATGATTAGATTGACTAGATGGAATGTCATCCAAATCACAAATTAAGTCAGAAATTTTGATGCCTCTTTGTGTCCTTTTTAGTTACTTTATGTCATTGAGGCTGTGTCCAGTGGGGAGAGAACTAATGCAAATTGTGGTTGTCAGTTTTGGCATTATTTTGAAAGAAAATAAATGGGAAAATGAATAAATGATGTAAGTGATATTTGGCATTGCTTTCAACACAGCTTTCAGAAAGGATGTCTTCAGCTGTTGCCAAAACATATCTGTATGATATACCTCAAGTGAGGAATTTTGCATGAAGCTCAGGTGACTTAGCTGTGAACCCTTTATAAAGGCATTTTGCACATCTCTTTGCTTAGTTAATAGAATTATACCATGTGGGAGATTAGAAGTGTTTATTTTACAGATAAGAAAATTGAAGCCCTGAAAAACTTTGCTACTTTTAAAAAATCACACATGGAGTGAGAAGCTCAATCTCTTGACTCCACTTAGTGTGTGTGTGTGTGTGTGTGTGTGTGTGTGTGTGTGTGTGTTTTCCTCATGGAAATGCAAAGGAGTTGGCAAAGCAAATGCAGAATATATAATTTATATTGACTGGTTGACTGGAGAATGGCCCAGGAAATTGGATGCTCAGGGAGATGTATGGTCTAGTCTCAAGTATCTCTGACCTGCATTTGTTTGTTTCAGTAATGGGCATTTCTGATTATTTGAACAAGCAAAATTAGTCATAAACATTGGATTCTGATTTCAGTTCTGACTGAAATACTGACTGTTCTGCATCAGGTATTTTTTCCATCTTGGTTATATATTGAACACCTAGTCACCAGTCACAGCTACCAACAATGATACATCTTTTGTTGGTATTCTATTCCTGCTTTACTTCACTAACCCTTGTTCTTGTCCCTGGGATCACATTCACAAATAAATTACTCACACATAAGCCCTTTTCTCAGGCCCTACTATTAGGGGAAGCAAACAAGATAATACATATACATATTTTTTTTAATCGAGCAGTTTTCAGTCCTGTTATTCAGCAGTAAAAGATTGAGCTTTTTTTTTAACCTCCTTTTTTGATGATTATCTCCATATTTCTAATATTCTAGTAATTGTTTTCTTTGATTTGTCCATTTAACAGAAATGAAAATTTGGCTCGCTTGTATAATCAACCCCAATTCCCTTTTCCCATCTTAAAATATCAACTTCACTCCTTTTAGTTAAATTAGAAATCACTATTTTCCTTTTTATGATAATGTAAATACTGTTCACTCCAAAATTGTATTTCATATTTCCTTTTTGGAAAAAGCTGTTTTACTCCCTTGAGTTAATTTACCTCATTTTTCACTTACATACTTTTGTAGATACCTATCCATAAATTTTTCTGCATGTTCTACAATTTCACTTCGCAGTATCTTTTCTAAGACGTCATTCTTTTTCTTTTAATTTAAATTTATTTATTTATTTATTTTTGGCTGTGTTGGATCTTCGTCGATGGTGTTCGTTGCTGCGCGTGGGCTTTCTCTAGTTGCGGCGAGCAAGGAAAAAAAAATTTAAGCTGTCATCTTTGGCTAGAAGTTTCTCTCTCCTTTATTGAACACTGAGCATACTTTATTTGTACGAAAGAAGAATATACGAATATTTCAGATAATCATACATATTGCAAGTAATCACATAAATATTTATCAAATATGTATATATATTTGTATACATGGGTGTGTATATATGTGTGTGTGTATATATATATATTTCTCTGAAATTTTTTTCCTTATTTTCTGAGCTTGGGTCCTTTAGCTATATATAAACATCACAAGTCTGGTAAATAAATACTATATTGTACCTAATTTTGCCAATTAGAAAAAAAATATTTTTCTAATTACTGATTAGAAATACTGATTCTAATTACTGATTAGAAATATTTTTCTAATTACTGATTACTGAGGATTACTGATATTTGTAGAGAGTAAAGAATGGCAAACTGACTGTTATGAGTTTGCTTTTCCCTAACCACACCTGTTCTCTACCTTTTTTACCTTCCTCTGTGCCTCAAGAAGTCTACCTCTATGGAATGCATCTCTCTTACCAGTTCGCGTTGGTTGGGTTTCATCCATGGAAGCCACTTGTAGATTAGAGTACAAGAGGAAAGAAAGTTTCAGGTGTTTCTTTCCTGCTCCTTGCTGATTGAGACTTTGGAAGGGGCTGCATTTCTCTGTGACTATAGTTGCTGCCGGTTGGGCTTTCCTCCAACTCCTCCTTCTCCACTTCCTCTTCTTCCTCCTCTTCCTCCTCTATTCCAGCTCCCCCCAAAATTAATGGTTTACTGCTAATGCCAGTCTAGGATCCCTTGTTGTCCCCCTCAGCCTTTTCTGTCCTTCTTAACCTTGCCTGTCCTCTACAAGTAATCGCTTTCCTAACTTCCCTTTATTTGAAACATCTAAGTTGAATTTTGTTTTATTGAAGTTTAACTCTTAAAGAGGTACAGTATGACACATGCCGTGTTCTTTTCTTACTCTAAAATCCAAACACTTATACACAGAACTATACAGCTTATACCCTATACTATAGGCACACAGAGTTCATTAAAGACTGTTATTGATATGTGAAGGAATTAAAGATGTGTGTTTGGGTGCAGAAAATCATAACACATTCAGTAAAAAAAAAATGTAGAATGCATCTTCACTAAACATTCAAGGCTCAAATGGCAAAATGATATCAAATAAAGCAACTATAAATATTCAAAGAAACTGCAAAATTTACCTAAACTGTTAAAAAACAAATATTATGTGCACTGATTAGAGGACCTGAAGTTACAGCATTGATAGACTGTACAACTCCTGTGTAGGGATGCTGAATAATGTGAAGGCCCAGAAAGGACATGGTAGAAATGATTTTCCTGCTAATCTAAAATTTCCACCTTACATTCTCCTGCTCCATCTCCAGCCCCAGCTATTTGTGAAGGAATAAAATAGAATAGATAGTTTAGCTGAAGAAATTGCTGTCTTAATCATATACAAAATTTGGATTTCCTTCTCCTTTTTCTTATCTCAAAATCCTATGAGGAGTTTACTTATAGGATAGGCCATTTAAAAACTACTAATATTTAGAACAGAGTCATTTTCTCCACATCAATTCCCACCCTCCCTAGTACACTTTATGTGATCACGTTCTCCATCTGTATAAAGCAGTAAGGCCTGTTTTTTTTGTTTGTTTTTTTAATTAAGATACACTATTAAGCTCAGATTAAATTAGCTTCTGTGGAATACTGTATCTTATTCTTCAATAAGACTAAAAAGATTTATCTGTGAGAAAGGGATCTGATATAGGTGCCAGCTTCAGGTCCTGCCTTCTAAGAGCTTCTAGTTTAGTTACAAAATGTTACTGTCAGGTGTTCTTTTATTTCACTGAAATTATTTCAGCCCCAATATGTTTTGTGTTGTTTACTTAGTCTAGATTATTACAAAAATATATTGTTATTCTCCCAATATGCAGCTCTTAATATTTCTATTTTATTCTCACTCTGAGAGAATTTGTTACTCTAGCAGGCGTACTACATAGTTTTCTTTCTTTTTTTTTCTTCTTCATAGTTTTCAACTTCCAAGCCAGTTCTGATTTATTGGGAATGGTTTCTAGTGTGCTGACTTAAGCAATCTGAGGCTGAGTGGGAAGGTCTGCCAATACTGATTGCCAAAGCCTGTAAGTAGTACCCCTGTGGAGAGTGACAGCATTCTAACTACATGCTTTCCATTCTTACCCAAGGGTCTGATCATGCTACAGTCCTGCCTTATGGAGGTAGAATAGCATAATACTTAAGAATATAGATTTGGAGCCAGTCTTCCCGTTGGTTCACAGCCTAGGGAATTCCTGGGGTGAAATTCAAAACTGGTCCTTGTACATGGAGGGCAAGGAGAGACCCAAGACAGAGGCAGACCATTCCTGTTTAGCAGGTGGCAGGTTTAATAAACAAGGGAACTTACACACAAGGCTTATCATGGGTGGCCACAAGACAAGTAGATCTCCACAATTGCCTATAAGAATGTTAAAAGTTTGTATAGAGGTTTTATGGGGTTTAATCATAAATACCATCCAGATGGTCTCAATAACACCTTACTCTTTCAAAGTTACATCATTGAAAGAGCTCTGGCTATGGGAACCGTGGGCAGAATGTACCTTCCAAAGGCAAGGGAGACAGTGAGGAACCTCTGATTGCCCAGGTCCGGCTCACAACAATTGGAGGTCATATCCTCTCAAGAACCTCTCCAAAGCTTCTTGAATCCAAAATCTGGCTCCATCACTTACTAGTTCTGTTGAGTTCAGCCCTATCATTCAATATCTCTTCATGTTCTTCATCTTAAAAAGGACAATAATACTGGTATCAATTGGAGATGGTTGTTATAAGGATTAAATTAGTTAATATGTATAAAGCATTTAGAATGTAGTAAGTGCTTTGTTAAGTGTTTGCTGTTATTACCATTCAGATGATTTGTCTGCCATTTTCTGTCTTTCGTGTTGAAACTATCAGGAAATCATGAATGATTTTCTTTTTCTTCAAATTCTCTACTCAGCAGAGCCTTGCCTATTTTCTAAGACCTATCTTCAATGCTAACTTCCCAGATCACACAGTCACAATCAAACATCTATTTGTTGGGTATTTGGAAGAGTTTATTTCCAGTTCCATTTCAAGTAGCTATTATATTCTCTTTTGTACTTTTATAGTACTGCTATTCAGAGCCTTTTCCTCCTCTCACTTTCACTTCAGTTTCAATTATGTTGTAACATTCCATGCTATGATCATGCTTTTTTCTTAACAATTGTGTTACTTACTACCTTCTCTGAGGCATGACATTGCTGCTCATTTGTTTGTATCATTAAGCCATAATCCAATCAATGTGTAGGCAATAATCAGGAATATGTTTCAAATATGGTATTAGCCTATTGCAACTGGCTCATTGCCTTGTGCAGCCTCTGTTCTCAAGTTGGGTTATTATCTGAGGCCCAGTCTAGTTTTCCAAGGATTGTGTCCAGTATAAACTGAACTATCTTGTGATTTTTTTCTGATACTACAGACTAAAAAATGTTATTAACTTTGCCACAACAGGTAACTGCATATTATACAACTGATTTTTTTTTCTCTATCAATGTTCAGGCAGCATTTACCGTAACACTTTGAAAGTGTCAGAAAAATTGTTTGTCACTAGAAAAAATTTTCTTAGTCGACCTTGAACTTACTATTAATTTCTAAATCTCTGCATTGTCATCCAGACTTTGAAATGTTTGCCTTCTAATTACTGTAGCATTTCTTCTATCAAAACTTCTCAGGTGGGAGGTGCTTCAAGATGGTGGAAGAGTAAGACACGGAGATCACCTTCCTCCCCACAAATACATCAAAAATACATCTACATGTGGAACAACTCCTACAGAACACCTCCTGAACGCTTGCAGTGGACCTCAGACCTCCCAAAAGGCAAGAAACTCCCCATGTACCTGGGTAGGGCAAAAGAAAAAAGAAAAAAACAGAGATGAAAAAATAGGGACAGGACCTGCACCTCTGGGAGGGAGCTGTGAAGGAGGAAAAGTTTCCACACACTAGGAAGCCCCTTCACTGGTGGAAATGGGGGGTGAGCCGGGGGGGGAAGCTTCAGAGCCACGGAGGAGAGTGCAGCAGTAAGGGTGAAGAGGGCAAAGCAGAGAGATTCCCTCACAGAGGATGGGTGCCGACCAGCACTCACCAGCCTGAGAAGCTTGTCTGCTCAGCCGCCTGGGCGGGTGGGGGTTGGGAGCTGAGGCTCGGACTTCAGAGGTCAGATCCCAAGGAGAGGACTGGGGTTGGCTGCGTGAACACAGCCTGAAGGGGGCTAGTGCGCCACAGCTAGCTGGGAGGGAGTCTGGGAAAAAGTCCTGAACTGCCTAAGAGTCAAGAGACCATTGTTTCAGGGTGCGTGAGGAGAGGGGATTCAGAGCACCGCCTAAATGAGCTCCAGAGATGGGCGCGAGCTGTGGCTATCAGCACAGACACCAGAGGTGGGCATGAAATGCTAACGCTGCTGCAGCAGCCACCAAAAATCCTTCGTGTAAGCACAGGTCACTATCCACACCTCCCCTCTCGGGAGCCTACGCAGCCCACCACTGCCAGGGTCCTGTGATCCATGGACAACTTCCCTGGGAGAACACACAGCACGCCCCAGGCTGTTGCAATGTCACGCAGGTCTCTGCCACCACAGGCTCACCCCACATTCCATACCCCTCCCTCTCCCCAGCCTGAGTGAGCCAGAGCCCCTTAATCAGCTGCGACTTTAACCCCCTCCTCTCAGGGTGGTGAACAGACGCCCTCAGGCAACTTACAGGCAGAGATGGGGCCAAAACCAAAGCTGAACTCCAGGAGCTGTGCAAACAAAGAATAGAAAGGGAAATCTCTCCATGCAGCCTCAGGAGCAGTGGATTCAATCCCCTCAGTCAACTTGATGTACCCTACATCTGTGGAATATCTGAATACACAATGAATCATCCCAAAATTGAGGTGGTGGAATTTGGGAACAATGTAGACTTGGGATTTGCTGTATGTGACTGACTTGTTTCTGATTTTTATGGGTTTTTTTAGTATAGTTTTTAGTACTTGATATCCTTGGTGGATTTGTTTATTGGTCTGGTTGCTCTCTTCTTTTTCTTTTATTACTTAAATTTTTTTTTATTTTAATAATTCTTAAATTTTAATAATTTTATTTATTTTTCTTTCTTTTTTTCTCCCTCTTCTTCTTAGCTGTGTGGCTGACAGGGTCGAGGTGCTCTGGCCTGTTGTCAGGCCTGAGCCTCTGAGGTGGGAGAGCCGAGTTCAGGACATTGGATGACCAGAGACCTCCCAGACCCATGTAATATCAATCAGGAGGAGCTCTCCCAGAGATCTCCATCGCAACACTAAGACCCAGCTCAACTCAATGGCCAGAAAGCTCTAGGGCTGGACACCCCATGTCAAACAACTAGCAAGATAGGAACACAACTCCACCATTAGCAGAGAGGCTGCCTAAAATCATACTAAGTTCACAGACACCCCAAAACACACCACTGGACGTGGCCCTGTCCATCAGAAAGACAAGATCCAGCCCCACCCACCAGAACACAGGCACGAGTATCCTCTACCAGGAAGCTTACACAAGCCCCTGAACAAAACTTACCCACAGGGGGCAGACACCGAAAACAGCAGAAACTATGAACCTGTAGCCTGTGAAAAGGAGACCCCAAACACAGTAAGTTAAGCAAAATGAGAAGACAGAGAAATACGCAGCAGATGATGGAACAAGGTAAAAACTCACCAGACCAAAGAAATGAAGAGGAAATAGGCAGCCTACCTGAAAAAAAATTCAGAGTAATGATAGTAAAGATGATCCAAAATCTCGAAAATAGAATGGAGAAAATACAAGACAGGTTTAACAAGGACCTAGAAGAACTAAAGAGCAAACAAACAATGATGAACAACACAATAAATGAAATTAAAAATTCTCTAGAAGGAATCAATAACAGAATAACTGAGACAGAAGAACGGATAGGTGACCTGGAACATAAAATAATGGAAATAACTACCACAGAGCAGAATAAAGAAAAAAGAATGAAAAGAATTGAGTACAGTCTCAGAGACCTCTGGGACAACACTAAATGCACCAACATTCAAATTATAGGGGTCCCAGAAGAAGAAGAAAAAAAGAAAGGGACTGAGAAAATATGCAAAGAGATTATAGTTGAAAACTTCCTTAACACGAGAAAGGATATAGCCAGTCAAGTCCAGGAAGCGCAGAGAGTCCCATAAAGGATAAACATGGAAAGACACATATTAATCAAACTATCAAAAATTAAATACAAAGGAAAAATATTGAAAGCAGCAAGGGAAAAGCAACAAATAACATACAAAGGAATCCCCATAAGGTTAACAGATGATCTTTCAGCAGAAACTC